>NC_090611.1:3450332-3546187 GCF_004359215.1 Bremia lactucae
ACGTTTATGAACGGACTACGGCATGGCCCATCGCGACAGGCCCTTTTTAGAAAAATGCCGTCGACGATGGAAGAGGCAATTCAAATTGCCTTGGTTGAGGAGCAACCCTACAACAGCGCCTCGGCGACAGCTTGGTATAAGCCGTCGGCCGAGAGGTCAGATGCCAATCCTATAGAGTTGGGCAATGCAGACGTGGTCTGTTATAAATGCGGCAAGCGAGGCCATATGATGGCTCGCTGCTATGCCAGGGTCCCTGTTGGGGCGAAGACGCCCAGCAAGAGGACTCCCTACCCAAAGGGCGATGGCAAGAACCAGCGTGCGAGACACATGAGTTCTGCATCGACCACTGAGGGGTCGGGAAATGTAGGAGCGCAGTAGGGGCGGGATGCCCTACTGACGCGGACTCTGAAGCTACCCCTAAGTTCAGAGTTGTGGAACAAATGGGTAGCATAGTCCCTGAGGTCTCGAAATTTCGGACCTCAACCCTGGTCTACAACGCTCATGTAAGGCTATGACAAGGTGATGACCCTCCTAGTGGATTCGGATGCATCACAACATTTTGTGAAGCTCGCGGCTCTAAGAAAGCGACCGGCGATGTTTGATTTGCTTTGCCAGGATGGCAAGCGAGAAGAGGCGATTGTTCGTTTAGCAAACGGCGCGCTCGTTAAGTCTGAGGGAGTTCAGGTAGAACTCGTCTTCAGCTTTAGTGACTTCTCTTGTAAAGTGAAGTACATAGTACTAGGTATGGGGAATCCGTTTGACCTCATCCAAGGCATGCCATGGCTGGCAAAGTACCAACCATGAATAGATTGGCGTACACGCACAGTTGCGATCACTACGCAGGACACCGGAAAGGATGTGCTCCTGCAAGAGGCGTCTGCAACTGATGTCGTGTCGTACACAATTGAGGGTGCATTGACGGAATGTCAAACGTCACCAAACGTCGTTCAGCAGCGCTAAACGCCTGTGACTGAACGGACGAAGGTAAGGCAGCCGCGAGTAGGTGGGCGAGATCGCCACTCCTACCGGGTGCCGCCTGCACTGATAGATGCGGGTGGGAATCAACGCTTCCTTGTTGGAAGGTTGCTTGCCCACCGCTCCGTGAGGCAAGGGTATCAGATCCTCGTCTAATGGAAAGGTTACCCGAAGAGTTTTGCTCTTGGGAACCGATCGATACCCTACGTATTGATGTGCCCGGCTTGGTGGCTGCCTAGAAAAGGAGCACCAGCTGAGGCCTCTTCGCTAGACTCAAATGGACTAGCAGAAGTAGCGTTGTGAGAAGAAACAGGGGGTACAGCACCGTTCATGATTTCTTTCACAGCAAGCGGGCGAAATTAATTCGCTGCGACCGCTGTTTCATCGCATCGGATTGCGGATAAATGCGGCGCAATAATTTCGCCTCGAATTGGTCGGGTTTTCCATTGAACGCAACACGACCGGGATCGGGAATATACGCCCAAGCGATTTTCCTTGAGCCCTCCATAATTTAAAGATGCCATAATATTTATGTGCGTTTAGAAGAGCGCGCTCTAGGAGCGACGCCCTTGGCCCGTTTGATTAGATGAAGGGGGTATCTTTGGTATGCCACCCGTCTCACAGCCACGTTTAAAACGACTGGCTTGTGACACCGACTGAGCACGTTCACGTGTCGTCGGCGGAGCTTTAGGCTCCGAATCCTCTATGTCAGAACCATTATGGATTATGGTCTGAGCATAAGGCGTTGTAGTTTCACCCAACGGAGAAGCGGCTGCGCCTTTATGGGCAGCGCTCTCATTACCTGTCGCTGCGCTATCATGCGCAGACGACGAGACAGCATTAGAAAATTTGTCGTCTCCGTATTGAGAGCAATGAGTGAAGTTTGGATGGACAATAAAGCACCATCATCCCTCCTCATGAGCTCGTTGTCCGCATCACTACTATGAGGTGACGGCAACAGTGTCGACTCATTGTAGTCGACAATGAGCGACGTATCAGCATCCTCACTGTTAAAGTGGGATATATCCTTTAGCCCCGTTAACGCGACAGCAGCAGTAGCTGTTGGCGTTTCGACTAAGGCATTAGACGCGGCCGGCGAATTAACGCGGGGGGTGCGCTTAGTGCGAGGTTGAGTGGGCGTCTTCGCAGACGACCCTCCAACGTGGCCCCTTTTAGGTGGCATCTTTGGCGCCGTGTATGGAAACACAGATTGCTAGAGTGATTGAGTGAACTAGCTGCGCGTAAGCTGCTCGCAGTTCCTCGCTCCTCTTTAACGAATTTAAAAATTTAAATTCGTTCTTATAGGGAGGATGGTGTAATGGGCTAAGTTGCCCTAATCTTTTACACAGTCCCCGTTAAGTACACTTGGTGTACTTTAAAGGAATGGTCAATTACTAAATTAAAGTAATTAGACCCAACACTCGGGTGTGGTGCACATTTGTGACCAACCCTTGTGTATATGATGCACATGGGTGCATTCACATTAGGAGGGATGACGCCCAGCGTCATCCGTTACGCGAGGTATCTAGAAAGATACCCTCGCAATACATATTAAGTGTTATCTATACAGATGACATTTTGGTTGGTTAAAATAGGTTTTATATTTATTACGATTAAATATAAATCAGTCTGAAAACTACTTCCTACTTGATAAGTGCGCACGAGGAGCCGGATTACCGCTCCCGTGGCGACAGTTAACCTAAGTATTTAGTGCCTTGGGTGAGGTCGCTGAAGCGCCCATAACAACTACTTCACTGAACGCAAGAGAAGCTGGACCGCTTCCTCGCTGTGCTAGGGTGTGTGTCTAAATAGAGCGTGGCCGCATTACCACATGCCCGCTAACACAATGTATGCCGAGCAAGACGCACCGCTGGTTGCTGCTCTAATGCACTTCTTTGGCTTGACATTCACCTCGATCACGTATACGAATTGGTGACAATTTGTCTTAGACGAAGCCGAAAGCCTTTTCAAAATGCGAGCACAAGATTTGGCTTTAGAGCTCGAAATTCTGTGTATGAATTACGATAAGTTCGACCAGTCTTTATTGCGCATTTTTCGCACACTTGTCAATGCGCGAGAAAGGTATTTGTTTCTCTTTTCGCGAGCGCAGCGAAAGAGTTTTATCGGAGATGAATCGAAACAATTGCTTCGAAGTTGTGGTCAAAAAGGATCGTTCGAAATAAATTAACTAAATTTGTAACATATTACCCGACGAAGGGGAACGATAGCGTTCACCTCCGCTGCCTCCTGCTTCAGGACCTCTCGGTAACACTCATATACATTCCATCCACCCCCGCGAAGCCTCCTCCGACACCTGCTACTTGCATCATCTAAATCTGCTGAAAAAAATTAGGAGTGAATATCTTGATCGCTGGAATAGTATCAAGGCTAGATTTCACCAAAAATAATTGTCTTAGCAAATAACCTCAACTAGCTTTGCTCGGATTTGCTTATACGAATCATGTCTGGCAGTTTATTGCTGCTGGCGTCGTCAAGATGAGGCACATGAAATTGAGAGCAGGAAGCTCGTCGAAGATGGGCACAATCTCTCATTTGAAAGCTTCCTCCATGTTCATCCTTTTAAAGACGTTGCTTCCGGGTGCGCGAAGCATGCGTTGTGCCATGACCGATAAAGCAACTTGTGTTAGTGATCAATACGTAATGCACAGACAGAAATCACACGATTAGATGCAAAAGAGAGAGTGTTATTAATTATGTTATCCTGTGCGCTACTAGCAACTCTCATCCGCAAAATAAATTGGGAGATGAAATTCCCACAGTCGCTCGACGCAAATATGATACCACTCCGTGCAAGCTTAAGTCCAGGAAAGATGTAACGGTGTGTTCCGTATCGTAAGTATTATTTCCTATAAGAGGAAGTACAAAATTATTTTATCTTTAATAATTTTGACTAAAATAGTTTTAATGTATCCAAATTGGATAATATTGATGCAATAAATCATGAGCTCTATTGATTGGTTGATTTAAGTATATACTAACCCCGCCAATCGTTATAAGACACGATTGTGCGGTGCGCAAGGAGCACCATACTTAGGTATTAATTTAATAAGTCCAGTAGTAGATAGAAGATCGTTACGAAGGAAACTAAATATATTAATACAGTTTTACTTCTCCCTAATTTTAATCCTTTGTATGACCTTTAGTAGCTAAAGCCCTTTAGCTACTCAGGAACCTCCCTCTGTACACTAATGTACGTGAAGTTTCCGAGGCACCTTACCTTCAGTGTAATCAGTGGAAGGTCATCAAGTACGTACCAGTACTTATGAAAGTGCTCCGTTCCAAAGGACATATCCCGAGACTTCCAGAAGTAGGGGAGAAGACGACTCGTCCGACAGCCAAACAGAATAAAAAAAGAAGGAACCCGGGGACACGTGAACAGAAGGTTGTGACAAGGTCGGCGAACATAAACAAAAGTTATGGCCACGATCAAGGAAATTCGAGCAATCCGTAGTGCATTGTATCCGCTGTCACAATTTCTGACCCAAGAAACTTTTGTAACGCTATGCGTAGCAGTCACAAGTGTAACGAGGCACCTTTCACTAGTACTGGCAAGTACTAGTTAACGTTACACTGATTAAAGTGAAGGTGAGGTGCCTCGAAACCTCACGTACACAAGGGTACAGAGGAAGGTTTCTAAGTAGCTAAGGGGCTTTTGTAACGGGCTAAAGCTGCTCTTATGCTACACAATCCCCGTTAAGTACTCCTTGTGTATTTAAGGGGGTGGCCAATTACTTAAGTGATGTAATTGTACCTGTGGTTCACATTGTGAATCACCCTTGTGTATGTGATGTTCCCTGAGGGCATCCACGTTAGCGGGGATGACGGCTTGCGTCAACCATTACGTCAGGTATCTAAAAGATGCGCTCGCAATACATATTAGTGTTTATATGTAGAGATGACATCTTAGGATTGGTTGAAAAAAGGAGCTTATATATACTACGATTAAACATAAATTAGTCTGAAAACTGCTTCTAGAACGTAAGTGCGCACGTGGAGCAGCATTCTCGCTCCCGTGATGTCAGATAGTCTACAGCTTATAGTTCGTTATGTGCAGGAGATGCACTCACTGTCGGCATTCATTCGTGTGAGTCCGATACCGGAACACCTTAAAGTGCCCACGTAAATGAATGGACTGCGATACGGCCGATCGCAACAGGCCCTTTTTTACAGAAAGAAACTGTCGACGATGGAAGAGACAATCGAAATCGCCTAAGTTGAGGAGCAATCGTACAACAGTGCCTCGGCGACTGCTTGGTAAAAGCCATCGGCCAAGAGGTCGGATGCCATTCCTATGGAGCTGGGCAATGCAGATATAGTCTGCTACAAGTGCGGCAAGCGCGGCCAAGTGATGGCTCGCTGCTATGCCAGGGTCCCTGCTGGTGCGAAGACGCAGAGAGAGAGGACTCCATACCTGAAGGGTGATGGCAAGAACCAGCGTTCGAGATGCGTTAGTTCTGCATTATCTTCTGAGGTTTCGGGAAATGCAGGAACGCGGTAGGGGCGGGATGCCTTGCTGACGCGGACTCTGAAATTACCCCTAACAAAGTTGTCGAAAAAATGGATAGCATAGTCCCTGACGTACCGAAATTATGGTTCTATGACCAGGTGATGACCCTCCTAGCGGATTCTGTGTTTCTCAAAATTTGTTAAAGGCTGAGGGAGTTCAAGTTAAATTCGCCTTCAGGTTTATTGACTTCTCTTGTAAAAAGAATTTCACATTGCTAGGTATGGAGATTCTGTATGACCTCATCCTAGGTATGCCATAGCTGGCAAAGAAACAACCATGGAAAGACTGGCGTACACGCACAGTTGCGAACTCTCCACGGAAAAACCGAAAAGTATGTGATTCTCTGGGAGACGTATGCAACTGATGTCGTGTCGAACAGGATGCGTTGACGGGATGTCAAGCGTCAAAAAGTCCTACCCAGCACGTGGGGACTGGGGTGGTAAAAAGGACGATGACAAGTCCCAGTCATGCGTCCGAATGTCCTGCACGGACCCGAGAGCCTGTGGCAGTAGACGGCGAGCTGACAGGGAGTAATGCGTCGCATTATCCGGCACAGTGCCTAGAGCCTAGTGCGGTTGGAAGGGGTGCGTTAGCCAGGAGTGCAACGGCATTCGCTTCCCAGAAAAGGGTCGTGGTGACTCGAAGAACGAGTACCCGACAGATTAGGAAGATCATAGGCACGTCTAAACGAGTGACGTTTCGATAAGTTGTTATTCAAGAGACGGGCCTTCAACGAGGTGTTCAAGGCCGTCAAAGACAAAGTTGCGGAGGCATCCTCAGTTGAGGTGCTCCGGAAAGTCTTTAAATCGGCCGAGGAGATAGTAAATCTTCCGGAGATATCGTGGGATCTGTTCCTTGCCGAATTAAAGAAAGGAAAGATCCACGAAATAGTAGCACCAGTTCCAGAAGAGAACTTGGTGGACTGTTGCTCGTCGCCCACAGTCGACGAGAGCGTCCTAGAAACGGACAAAAAAGAAGCGGTTCGCTGCTCAAGGCTGGGATGCCTTGAAAGACAGTCCGTTCTTTGAGGTTCTGTGGAAACATCGCAATAAGTCTTTAAATCGGCCGAGGAGATAGTAAATCTTCCGGAGATATCGTGGGATCTGTTCCTTGCCGAATTAAAGAAAGGAAAGATCCACGAAATAGTAGCACCAGTTCCAGAAGAGAACTTGGTGGACTGTTGCTCGTCGCCCACAGTCGACGAGAGCGTCCTAGAAACGGACAAAAAAGAAGCGGTTCGCTGCTCAAGGCTGGGATGCCTTGAAAGACAGTCCGTTCTTTGAGGTTCTGTGGAAACATCGCAATGTGTTCCCAGGAGAAGTGCCGAGCCGCCTGCCAGCACATAGGGGGCATCCAGCACGAGAAAGACCTCGAACCTGCCATCAAGTATTCTGTGACCAGGCAATGGCCGTTGCCGAAAGAACAAGTCGATTATATCGATGAGTTCTTCGACAAGCGAGCCAAGGCGGGACATGTGCGTGACAGCAAATCGCCTCACTGCATCCCGACCTTTTGTGTGCGTTAAGCCACAAGTGGATGGCGCGTGGTTCATGCTTGCAATGTTCCCAGGAGAAGCGCCGAGCCGCCTGCCAGCAGATAGGGGCATCCGGCACGAGAAAGACCTCGAACCTGCCATCAAGTATTCTGTGACCAGGCAATGGCCGTTGCCGAAAGAACAAGTCGATTATATCGATGAGTTCTTCGACAAGCGAGCCAAGGCGGGACATGTGCGTGACAGCAAATCGCCTCACTGCATCCCGACCTTTTGTGTGCGTTAAGCCACAAGTGGATGGCGCGTGGTTCATGCTTGCAATAAGCTGAACACGGCACCATACCAACTCAAACGCCAATCCCGCGGAAAGATGTCTTGTTGAACTCCATGGAAAAGTCAAGTATCTTTTTCGCGTTGGAGATTTGAAGGATGGCTACTATCAGGTACTCATGAGAGAGTCCGAAAAAGCCAAAACGGCGGTAAGCACCCCAAGCGGTATGCTTTGGGAGTGGCTTGTGATGCCCAAGGTTAAAAAACGCACCAGCGACATTCAACCGAGTGGTGGCTCATGTGATGCGTCAGCACCGTGCCTACGCGCCCCACTACTTTGACGATGTATTCGGGCATAGTAGGGCCGAGGACGGGCTGAGCGCAATAGAGTCGCACAAGCGTCATTTAGACGCTGTGTTGCAGACTTTTAAGGACGCTCAATTGTACGTCAACTTGCAAACGTGCGTCTTAGGGGTCCCCGAGATACCTGTGCTGGGCTGCATCGCAGGTACACATGGTGTACGAGCAGACCCAGACAAGGTAGAATCAATAAAGGAATGGCAATTCCACGGCATGTGAAGGATTTGCGCCAAATCCTAGCGCCCGCTAATTACTTGCATAGGTATAGCAAGAATTATGCTGAGCAAACTAAACCATTATCTGACCTAATGGATAAGAACGCATAATGGGTTAAATTGAAAGATTAAGAAGCTGCTATCCCATCAGTGAAGCAATCTCTTATGGAGGCACCGGTCTTGGCATTGCCAGGCGCGAGAAAGCCCTTAACCGTCGTCTGCGATGCAACTAATTTTGCAATCGGCAGCGCGCTCATGCAGAAGGACGATAACGGCATTGACCGTGTCATCTCGCATCAGTCTCGGCTTTCAAAAGCCGCGGAACCGAATTACCCTGTGCATGATAAAGAGCTACATTTAATAAAGTATGCTCTTGTCAAGTTTTGAGTGCACCTATTGTAAACCGAACCATTTGTGGTTTATACGGATCACTCACCATTGTGGACCGCAATAAATCCACCGCACCTCTCACCCAGACTGGCAAGACGCCTTACATTCTTCTCTGCTTTTAATTTCAAGTTGACTACTAGCCGGGTAAGTCGAATGTCTTGGCTGACGCTTTATCGCGCAGACCAGATTTCGAGGTAAGACACCAGAAAAGTCTAAGGCACAAGTTGCGTCGTCAACGTTGGCAGCCATGAAGGCATACAACGTCAAGAACTTATTGGACTCCATAATAATTGAGAGCTACAGTCAGGACGAACATTGTCGCCTGCTGATGGATCAATATGGTGGACGAAAGGCAAATCTTCCGTCGCACCTAAAAATTATGCTAAATCGCTTTAGCTGAGCGATGGCCAGTAATGGAATCAGCTGTCGCCTTGTGATCTCTTGAGAATTTTTGTGCCTCATGACACAGATCATATGCTGATGATCCTTCACGAGTTCCATGATGCACCATCGAGTGGGTATCTGGTCCGTAAAAAGAAATTCTTGCGAGCGCCAGAGGAATATGGTGGCCACACCAATATAGATGGGTGGCCAACTATATTCGCTCTTGCGAACAGTGTCAGCGCATTAAGCCACACCGTCCAGCAGTGCGCTACTAAAGCCGGTACCGATTCCAACGGATTGTTGGAGATCAGTAAGTCTGGATTTCATGTTTGGCATGCCACCCGATCACAAGGGTCGGGCGGGCTCGTCATCTTTTAACAGACTGAGCAAAATGGTGCATTTAACACCATGTGAGACATCGATCACAGGCAAGGAGGCAGCTCTCTCGTTCCTGGATAATGTATACCGATACAGATGCCCGAGTCCATAATAACGGACCGGAATCCACGTTTTACGTCTGTTTCTGGAGACATGTGTTTGAGAGGCTACGTAGCAAGCCTACATGTCGACCGCAGATCATCCTTATACCGATCGCCAAACAGAAAGTGCTATTCGGGTCATGGCGGACGTAATACGGTCGATAGCGACTTCCATAGAATGGAGCAAACAATTGCCCTTTGTGGAATTCACTAAAAATAACAACGTCCACGCCAGTACGGGTGAGATATCGCTTACTATTAACGGACTGCGCAATCCTCAGATGCAAGTCTCGTTTGTGCGGAGCGCGAGACTTAGTGGGGGCGGGCCTCGAACTATGCTCGGTGCGAAAGAGGGATAAATTTTCGTCAATATGACGATCACCCGCAAGGGTATCATGTCAAAGACAGGAACTTGCCCTAGTGACCCTGCCAATTTGGTTGTGGTCAGTATGAAGTCACGGCAAGGAATACCTGTGCTCCAAAATTTGAACGATGTTTCGTTAATGTCAACCACGTCCTACCACCGACCTCTCGGTGGTGTCGTAGGTAAGTTAGATGCCAAAAGCGTGAGCAAAGCTTAACGCTTTGTGAGTGAGCGATAAGCCAGCACACGAAAAGTCCACGACGCGATGGCAAGCTACAAACAAGCAAAAAAACATGCCGACCGGCATGGTTGCAAATACTATGAATGCTTAAGTAATTGAAAAAAAATATTAGAAACTGCTACTCTTCCTAAAAATGCAGTTTCTGTACTACCTGGTACTACGAAATTATTACCAGAGAAAAGAATCGAGGTCAGTCGGAAGACTTTACCCTCGAGATCCACAAAAAATACGTCGTTCGGCAGCGCTTAACGCCTGCGACTGAACGGACGAAGGTAGGGATGCCTCGAGTAGGTGACCGAGATCGCCAATCCTATCGGGCGCCGCCTGCACTGATGGATGCGGGTGGGAACCAACGCTTCCTTGTTAGAACGTTGCTTGCATACCGCTCCGTGAGGCAAAGATATCAGATCTTTGTCCACTGGAGAGGTTACTCGAAGAGTTATGACTCTTGAAACTGATTGTTACCCTACGTATGGACTTGCTGAATATCATCGGCTTGGTGACTGCCTATGAAATGTAGTACCAGCTGAGGCATCTTCGCCAGTCTCAAATGGACTAGCAGAAGTAGCGTGGTAAGAAGAAACAGGGGGTACAGTACCGCCCATGATTTCTTTCACACGCAAGCAGGCGAAATTAATTCGCTGCTTCATCGCATCGTAATGTGGATGATTGTAACGCGTAAATTCCGCCTAGTATTGGTCGGGCGTTTCTTTTGAACGCAACAAGACCAAGATCGGGGAAAAACGTCCAAGCGATTTTTCGTGAGCCTTCCATACATCATAGGCCCCAAAATAATTATGTGCGTCTACTAAGCGCGCTCTAGGAGCGACGCTCTTGGCCCGTTGGCACGAGACCATTTAGATGGATGGGGCACAAGTGATATGCCATCCGTCAGATAGCCACGTTCAATACGACTGGCTTGTGACACCGACTGAACACACTACCGTGTCGTCGGCGGAGCCTTACATTCAGGCTACTCTCTGTCAGAACCATTATGAATAATGGTCTGAGCATTAGATGTGTGGTTTTACTTAACGGAGAAGCATTTGCGCCTTTATGGGTAGCGCTCGCTTTAATGGACGCTGCGCCAGCCGACGCAGACGACGAGACAGCATTAGAAAATTTGTCGTCTCCATATTGAGAGCAATGAGTGAAGTTTGGATGGGCAACAAAGCACCATCATTTCTCCTCATTAGCTTGCTGTCCTCATCACGACTATTAGGTGATGGCAGCGATGTCGACTCATTGTGGTCAAGTATGAGCGACAGATCGACATCCTCACTGTAAAAGTGGGATGGATCATTCAGCCCACTTAACGCGACAGCAGCAGTAGCTATCGGCATTGAAACTGTAGCACTGGGCGATAGTGGCATGTTAACGCAGCGCGTGCGCTTCGCGCATGGTTGAGTGAGTGTCTTTTCAGATTACTGACCAAATTTGGCACTTTTAGATGGTACAATCGACTCCGTGTAACACAGGTAGCAAGAGTGAATGAGAAAACTAAGCGGCGCGTAAAGCAGCTCTGTTTCTCTGTCCTCTTTGACAAATAAAAAATATAAATTCGCTCTTAAAGGAGAGGATGGTGTAACGGGCTAAAGTTGCCCTTATGTAACACAATCCGTTAAGTACACTTTGTGTACTTGAGGGATTGGTCAATTACTTAAGTAATGTAATTGTACCTAGTACTTGGGTGTGGTTCACATTGTGACCCACCCTTGTGTTGATGTCCCTGAGTGCATTCACATTAGCGCGGATAACGGTTAGCGTCCATCGTTACACGAGGTATCTAGAAAGATACACTTGCAATACGTATTGGTATTTATTATCAGAAATGACAATTTAAAATTGGTTACAAAATGGAAATTTAGATTAATACGATTAAATACAAATCAGTCTGAGAACTGCTTCCTAGAACGTAAGTGCGCACGTGGAGCCACATTACCGCTCCCGTGACGTCACTTAGTCAACGGTTTATAGTTCGTTGGATTAAATTGCTTAGGCGCCGACCAACTACCTCAGTGCATGCAAGAGAAGACGATCAAACCGCTTCCTCGCTGTGCTAAACTGTGTGGACTTAAGTCAAGCTTGGCCGCATTAAGACGTGCCCGCCTTCAAGCTTCAGATACCAAAAGAAATTCAAAGGATTAGAATTAGTGAAAATTAAAACTGTATTAATATATTACGCTTCCTACGTAACAATCTTCTATCTACTGCTGAACTTATTGTATTAATAAATAGCTAAGTATGGCACCTCCTTGCGCACCACACAATCGTGTCTTATAACGATTGGCGGGGTTAGTAGACAAAAATCAACTAATGAATAGATCAAATATCTTATTGCATCAATTACACCCAATTTGGAAATGTTGGGCGTTTCATTTGAACGCAACACGACCGGGATGAGCTGCTGAGAACCCGTTCGTCCTCTGCAAAAATTACCGCTGTCGGTTACGTAATCGTCCTCTAAAATTATTTCGAATATACTCCCTCGAGCTACTATTTAAGTCAAAATTAATCACATTAATAATTTTGTACTTTTTCATTTATTTTCGCTCATAGGATATAGTATTTGTTTTTCCTATCAAAGGAAATTATACTGATCTAACGGCTTACCCAGAAAAGAGTGGATCGTCTAGTTCAAGAGAATCATACTTTGTTTTGAGACATGATGTCTTTGGCTCGGAACCATCAGGCTTTGGCGGATACCCTATACCGTTCCGGTGTAATTTGGATACGGAAGAAGCCTCGTACTGAAGTTACGGGCGGAGACGCCGAACATCAAACGTAGGATGCGTACGCATCCTACGAGGCGGTTTGGCAATGCAAAGCACGAAACGGACCGATCTACCTGGGCAGTAATGTATTACTGCCTACATTCGTCACTATCTGTTTTGGTAGGTTTCTCATAGACAGTAGGACAAGGTCATTAACATTAAATGAAAACATTTTTGCTTTTTATTTTTGTCAGAGGTCCGTTTCTGTCGATCCACCGCATCATCGTAAAATTCTGTACGAATTGGACCACTGATATTTTAGCCAACAGGAAATCACCTGCTAACACGGTTTAGTTTAGTTTTCAGTGCAACCGGCTCGCACTGCAGCGGAATCAATCTCCTTATTATTGAGAGTATTATTGTTCTCATTGATATTGTATTTTAACATCGTTGTCTAAGTCAGTAATAGCATTATTGTGATTACTGAGTCCGTCCACTTCAATGTTAATTAACTCAATATTGGTATCCTTCGCATTGATCTTGGTGATAATGCGTGATGAGCAAAATCTAGAAGGTTCTTTGCTCGAGCGAGCCCCTCTCCCTCAATTAAGAGTTACTTTTAAAACAAGGTAGGTATATGTTGGTGGCCTAAACCATTCAAGAAAAACGGTGTATGCTTTGTAAAGCATGCACTGAATTGTTGATGGCAAACTCTACCATCGGCAAGAATTCGCTCCAACTCTTAAAAGAGTGGGCTTTCCCGCCAAATATCTCTTCGAGAATACGGTTTGCCCGCTCCGTCTGCAATCTGTATCAGGATGATCAGAAGTTGACATTTTCAATTGGGCTCCAAGTGATTTGAGCAAAGGTTGCAAAAATTTCACCGTGAATCTAGGGTCTCGATCTGAGATCAGTTCGCAAGGTAACCCATGGAGTCGAGATATCGTGTCAACAAAGACACGAGCATAGCTTTTGGCTGTGGTCGATTTCGGTACTGCAGCTAAATGATCAACAAAAACGTGAATACCATTGTCTTATGCTCGTCGTCGGGAAATCCGAAGACGAAGTCCATGAATACAGACTACCAATACCAACACTCTTCTGGAGCAGGAAGAGGTTGTAATGGAGCACGGCATAAAGCACTGGGCTTTACCCGTTGAAAAACTTCGCAAGCACGTATGTACTTGCGGATGAACTCATACTGACGTGGCCAGTAGAAGTCGCGAATTATCGTGAGATAGGTCTTCTCACGTCCACGATGACCATTTATTGGTGCATCGTGGCACTCATACGTGAGGCGTAATCGCTAATCATTTATGGGTTGGGATGACGACATGAGGTGTGTCGCCAGACATCGCTTTGTCATACAATAAGCTATTGCATGTTGTGTCTTGATCTGTCGAGATCTATACAATTTCGGCAATCCTTTAAGGATTGTTTGGAATAGATTGCTAAGGTAATTCATCAATTGTTTAAATGCTTTATCTTCTTGATAAGCCCTTTAACGTTGAAAAAGAATGTTGACGACGGAACACTTAATTTGCAAAAGTGACCTTATGCTCACTGTTAAATTGCGCAGCCGGCTAGAAATGGGGCCTGCGCGAAAAAGTAACCGCGACGACACAAAGTCGTCCTGGCTTATGCTCCAAGGAGAAGTTAAACTAATTGAAGAAAGACTACCATCTCGCTATTATTTGCGAGAGGTGTGAGCTGTTTACGGCCGTGCGTAATGACGCATGGTTCGTGTATACGATGAACGGTCTATCTCCGAGAAGGTAGACCCTAAATTTAGCCAATGCATATTTCATGGCAAGGATTTCCTTGTCATGCACTGGGTAATTGCGTTCAGCTGGTTGCAGCTGGCGCGATTCGTAACAGACGACGCGCTCCGCGCCGTCTGTATCGTATTGCATTATCGCGCAGCCGATTGCGAAATCGCTGGCGTCACAGACCTCATGGAATGGTCTGTCTTGATCTGCAATCGCGAAAATGGGCGATTGCATCAAGCTTTGCTAAATACTCTTAAATGAACGCTAACAATCAGCGTTCCATGACCACTTTACATTTTACTTCAACAAAGAAGAAAGATGTACTGTCATCTTTCGGCATAACAATTTGAGCACTTGTGCAGGTACGCAGCTAAACCGAGGAATTTATTGAGTCCCTTTACATCCACCGACTCAAGCCAATCGGTGGTCGCTTTGAAATTTTCTGGATCCAGGGCGTGCACCGTGTTTACCAACGATGGACCCAAGAAGTGGTTTTTCTCTTGCAGCGAATATACACTTCATGAGGTTTGTATACAACTTGCTCTTACGCATAAGTGTAAGCAATCTTTCGTACATGGGTACGATGTACTTTAATACCCGACGTTGCGTTAATGGCTCTGCTATAAACGAAGACGTCACTAAAATAGCTGGTTGCGAAATCCCGCGTCGTTCGCAACAGATTTGTGACGCATCTGTTCAATGTCGCAGTGGCACTACTAAGTCCCTGTGGTATGATTAGCCATTCCCATAGCATACCGCTTGGTGTGCTTACTGCTGTGAAGGGATTCTCTTGTTCACCCATAAGGATCTGATAGAATTGTTGATATACCATCAATGATTACGTCTTTCCCTGGTATCGGCGTTTGAGCCGGTATAGTTGCAGCGTTCAATATTTTGAATGCATGCGGAAGTTGATTCCCACACATGGCCCGCTGCTGAGCAATCGTCAAAAAAATTGTCGATCGCTATTACTAGTTCACGAGGCAATGGCCATTGCTTCATGACACAGGATTTCAAACCTGGGATCAGGTCAATTTCGTGTCGAGTGCCTTTATCCTTAGGGAACTCCTACGGTACTATATTCAGGAAAGACATCCTTATATTCTATTGAATCTTTAGATAGAGGGTTCATTTTTAAAGACTCCAAGGATTGGGACGTAAAATGTGCAATCCGTGTCTTCTCATCGAGGCCACTTTCGTCCATCGATGAGCTACTGAGAATCCATTCATTCTCAAGAAATGCTATTGCCCAGCGAATATCGGCCACGTACTTGTCCTCTCTGACAAGATTGCAGATCTGCTTGACCTAGCCACTACGCAGATCACGCAAGAACCGTTTCGGCTCAAGCGTTGGCAATTGAGTTATCTGCGAAGTTAACTTCGGGGCGCTATTAGATCAAGTGTATAAGCGTCTAGACTTGATCCGTTGTTTACTAGGACATTTATTATCTCAGTTTCTCCTTTGGAACTTATTTCCAAAGGTACCTGGTTATCTTTGACCACAGCTTCTGAAGACTTATTCCCGCAAAATCTTGAAGACTTATTCCATTAAAAACTATTTGTGGACTATCCTCTTCAATTGCCTTTAGCTGTGAAGCGCAACCACAGTGAGATCCTTATCGATCGACTCTCCAGTCGATATAAGACTCTTGCACTGTCTCTTATAGACAGGCGTTTCCAATCTTCTTCTTATTCTTTTGTAGCGAACATCCTTGTTTCATACCACTCACCTCATTTGAGTGGTCGAACTTCGAAGCTGCCTGTGCTTGTGCACAGGCGTTGCCCCATCACATTGGTGGACCTTCGACGCTGTCTGTGCTTGTGTAAAGCCGTCGGGATCTAGCTACACAGTGTGATGGATAGTTTTGTAAAGTTGTTCAAACGACCGAACCACAAGTGAGGCCATCACACTTACTCGTAGACATTAACACACTTGTGGACGCTCCAAGACGTTTATCAGATGACCATCTGATGAACAAGAGGTACGTATCGTCACGGCTTGATGCTGAAACGACTTTTACTTGTATTAGCCATGGTTTTCGAAGGCTGACATCAAACATCATCCAAATCCAGTAAGATGAAATCGACATCATACTGCTTACCCTGTAACGTCTATTGGATATCAATTACGCATTTTCTTACTGTAATATATGCATATGTTGCTAGATAAAACCTCTCTATTTTTTAAATTCTAAGGCACACTGTCATCTTCGGTAGAGGGATATCGTGCTCAATAAATTTGAGTCTGCGATCTTCTAGCGATTGACATCGAACAAAAAAATTTAACGTCCCACAATTGACTAGGGACTTTAGTAGCAATTTAATTGCCACTAGAATTATTAAGGTGATTAGGTAAGCCTATCACCTGAAACAGTTACACACAATGTTTGTGTGTGAGGGGGCAAATTCTTTTGAAGTTGCTGGATCAGTTGGACGCTCCGCACCTACTGCCTTGATTGTTATTTATGATCCGCTTTGCCGGTTGAGGATTCGCAACAGCGTTAGATCCGCGTCTTCCGCTATTCCTAGCGTGAGGTAAATCATTTCGCTCGGTGTTTCTACGCACTGGCGTTGGACACTCATATGCGTAGTGGCCCGTCTTTTAACAACGATTGCGTTTTTGCAATCGTGTATGACTTGAAGAGCGAGATTTCTCACTTACCACATCCGAGAGGTCCATGGGTTTTGGACCTCCGCTTTCGTGTCGTTTGAAGGACGACAAGCTTCAGAGTGGACGAAAGCCTGCTCGAGACTAAAGGTTTTCGATTCCGCTATAGAGACCACTTATTGAGCGACTTTAGTTCAAGCCGGAACAGGTGAGTCTTAACAGGACCGTCTGCAAGACATTAAAAAAACACTGTTACCTGTGTTTGTTCATCAAATGGATGACTCATGATACAACTGACCAGGTATCGTGTATGCTGGGCATAAGCGTAAAGGTAACGTTTGTCCGACTTCAAATCCAGGAGCTTGGCTCGAGTCCTGAATTCGGCACACGGCAGCTCAAAATTTGCCTGAGCCGGGTTATGAAGACCTCATAGGACCCAAGAGCCAATTAGCCGTGAAGCTTGAGCCCTCCAGAGAAAAATTTGGCACGCCCGACTAAATACAATCACTTTCGTCGCATCATCATTGATGCGACGAGCCTTAATGGCGTCATCTAATTCGGCGAACCATCTTAAAAGGGAGCCGCCTTCGACTACCTTAAACTACTTAGAGAATGTCTATCTCAAAGCTTTCGGGTCGACGCGGAAGCATCGGCCCGCTAGCAGCATTTAAATGCTGCTGTCTTAACAATTCCAACTGTTGAGCCCCCTGTTCTCTCAGCATCTCCGCGTGTTGAGAGCCTTGCTGGTGAAGAAAGGCCACTTTCTCTTGGAGCCCGTCGAGTTCTTGTTGTATGAACTCGACTATGGCCGCATATTGTTCATCTGTGCCCAGAGTTAAAAGCATAGCGCAAACGGCTGGTCCGCCTAACGACCGAATTCATTCGTTTGATCTCCATGCAAGATCACCCAAATGAACGAACCTTTCACGCGTTGCGTGATAGCCTTCTTGAGAGGCTTGAAAGCTCTCTCCTTCATCATCCAACATGTCTATGTCGGATGGAACGTGCGTGGGCCATTGAACATACTTCAAAGTGCTACCAGGTGGGTACTTCATGTACACGACGTGCAAGAAGATTACCGGTAGCCAAGTAGTCTTAGCTACCAGAGGTTAATTTTAAGGCTTTAAAATGGAGAGAAAGTAAAACTGTATCTATTTATTAATTCCTAACGTAACAATGTTCAATCTTCTACTGACTTTATTAAAGTAATAAGAAACTATGTATGGCGCCTCCTTGCTCACCACAAAAAAAATCGTGTAAATTGCGACGATTATATTTTAAATTAAGCAATCAATAGAACTGATGTCTTTTGCGTCAATATTACTACATTTGGTAATATTGGAATTATTTAGTCAAATTATCCTTAAAGATAATAACTTTGTGCTTCTCTATTTATCTCCTCTTACAGGAATAATATTCATGTAACGGACACCCCCGCTACAAAAAGGGAAGCTGAACTATTTATTACGTTTAAAAAATGAACTTACCCTTATCACATTTCAAAAAAGATTTCCGCCATCAGTTTCTGTCTGGGTGGCGACCATTTGTATTTCCCTTATAAACGGGATTTTAATGATATTAACTATTTAAAAATAGAAAAAGGGTTATTTGACCCATAATGTGAAATGTCTCTTGAGCGGTGGCGGTACGTACACGCGATTCTATCAGACCCTCCAAATCACAACGATTTCGTCGACATTGACCAAAATATAGTGCAGTACCAACAAGCATCTGCGAGCTGCACGGAGCCATTAATTATCATTGATTTGAAAGAAAAAGACTTCACCAAGTCTTTTTCGTGAATGTCCATCGACCTACTTATAGGCCACGAGCGATTAGAAGTGGCCTCTTTAGACCAATTGCATGTCTCAGTCTGATTTCACTACCACTTGTCTCTAAACCCTTTGCTCCATCTAACATATAGACAAGCGACCTTTGCATTTAAAAAATACAGAATACGATAACAAGAGCTTCACCAAGCTCATGTATCTATAAGTCCTGGCGACCAGATATATCTCGAATCGTGCCAGTTGGATTTGAGGTGCCATCTGGTCTGCACATGGACAGGTTTTGCATTGGCTCGCCACGGTCATAATTCATTTTTCGTTTACTTGCAAGCCACGACGACTAAATGGGGAAGGCCTCTTGGAAGCTAATACTGTACGCAGCGGTCATTTCAATGGCGACAGTTGCTTTCACGGTCATGGGACAATGTGTGCTTCGTGCACCACTAAAAAGGGGTGTGTCAAGAAGGTTGCCGGAAGTTGCCACCGCGGAACTCGCCGCGAAAGGCGAAAATTGGGTACTGCATGCAGCAGATGATCTTTCTAAGGCTTTACATTGGAAGCGTTTGTCTTTCGACATAACGGTACCAGATCCCATATTCCATTGGCCCAACTTACCCGACGAAATTACGGATTTGTCTTTAAAAATACACATTCAGACGTTTATGACCCTCAATACACAGTTAGCTCCAAAAATCGGTACAGACAATGTCAACGCGGCTGTCGTCGACCTCTTGCTCCAAAAGTACTCGAAAGAGTCACTCTGTAAATTTGTTGATGTGAAGCTTGCAACACGTGACATGGAATCGAAAGAACTCGTTCGTATGATTGATTCGATTGTAAAAGGAATGATTGACATGTGGCGTGCCCAAGGCCTATCAATCTTTGATGTTGCAAGGTGGATGCAACCCGTTAAGCCATCGCTCGAAAATAGCGTTATCGCTATAGAATTCCCACTTGCACTCCTTACCAAGTTTGCCGGCAAAGACCATTCCGTGATAGCTGCACTGTTCGACCACTTTGGCTTGGATTTGACAAAAACCTCACGCAGTATTGGGGTTCCCAATCTAGATAAAAAAGTCGTCGAGTATCAAAACATGGAATTAGACGCTTTGGCTAGTCAGCTCAAGATTCGAAAGGGGCTTCGGCGCGAATTTGATTTTAAGAAGCCTTTAACGCGCACTTTTCTCACGCTTGCCTGCTTAAACAGTGAAACACGTCATCCGACAATGCTCCTTGAAGCGTTGCGAAAGAGTTATGACGGATATGTTCCGAAAACAATTGCGGTTGAGTTATGGAAAGATTTACTAAAGCAGAATTCTCGTTTTTTGGCAAAGATTCGATCTTTCTTTAAACAATTACCTGGCAAAGTGATACAGCCTCAAGCGACACCGCCTAGTGTAAAGGCGCATCCAGGATCTTCACAGACTTTAAAAAAACCGTCGTCTTCTGTGACGGCGGGTCCAGGATCTTCACAGACTTTAAAAAAACCGTCGTCTTCTGTGAAGGCGCGTCCAGGATCTTCACAGACTCCAATCAAGCCTTCCTCTAATGCACCGCATGTCGACAACGAGAATTTTCAACCCATGAATCCTGTGCATGCTAGTAACCCACCGATTCGCCGTAGTCTGCTGAAAAAAATGCGTGACTGGTTTTCTACTTTCTATGCCAAGCTACAATCCTTTTTCAAGACTTGGTTTTCAAAAAGATCCAAGGGTCACGAAGATTCAATTTGATCTTTTATTTTAATCGAGTTAAGAACATTGTCTACCAGGAGTAAGTGGCTACAGAGCGTTCAAAAGACCTTGATCCCCGCAGGGTATTTCACATAAATTTACTTAGAACCTGTTTAGCATCGCTTTTGTGCATTCCATGGCGAGGGATCGCTTCCATGGTGGATAGTAATGTCCACGGTGATTATATTTTGGTCATCACGCAAAAGCCAAGACCGTGGAACGACCTTTCCCGCCTCATTGCATTGAGCTTTAAGGCGCTGGGTCGTTGTGGCTTTGATTCGGGCAAGTCGCTCTTGTAACGGGGTGTATCGTTACATGAAATTAACACTTAAAGATTGTTATTTTATATATTATCTAAAGGCAGATAAGGTTTGGAGAATATTACTTTACATAGTAATATTCAAATTGGTAGATATATGCCATTAGAACATCTTGCTCCACTGTAACGGGCTAAAGTTGCCCTAATGTTACACAGTCCCCGTTAAGTACACTTGGTGTACTTAAGGGGATGGTCAATTACTAAATAATAGTAATTAGACCCAGCACTCGGGTGTGGTGCACAATTGTGACCAACCCTTGTGTATGTGATGCTTATGGGTGCATTCACATTAGGAGGAATGACGCCCAGCGTCATGTCGTCATCCGTTACGCGAGGTATCTAGAAAGATACGCTCGCAATACATATTAAGTCTTATCTATAGAGATGACATTTTAATTGGTAAAAATAGGTATATATATTCAATACGATTAAATATAAATCAGTCTGAAAACTACTTCCTACTTTGTAAGTGCGCACGAGGAGCCGGATTACCGCTCCCGTGACGACTCTTAACCAGAGTACTTAGTGTGTTGGGAGGGCGCTAACGCGCCCACCACAACTACCTCACTGCACGCAAGAGAAGCAGGTTAAACCGCTTCCTCGCTGTGCTAGGGTGTGTGTCTAAGTAGAGCGTGGCCGCATTGCGACGTGCCCACCTACATTCGCGGTCGAGTCAGCACTGGATGCGCGCAAAGAGAGACAGATAAGACTTTATTACATGTTTTGTATTAGTATATAATCAAGTTACTATTAAATAGATAGAAACAGAAGCAGCTAAATATATTAAATACAGTTTTCTTTTAACCATCTTCAAAGCAAGTATTTCAAAGAGTCTTCCTCTGCACGTACTAGTGTACGTGAAGTGACGTGTAGCACCACTTGCACTGAATTAGTGTGAAGGGGACTTAACTGAAGAAGTACAAGTCGGCAGTGCCCCGTTACAGCTCTGGTATGCGACACCCGGAACACCGTCATGATGTAGAAGTCGATTCCAAAACAATCACCATGCTGGGGATCCAATACCACGAATACTTACTATTGAGGCAAAAATTACCATTCAAAGGACCCTCCAATCTGGAGCTAGACCTCGCGAGGCAAGAAAACTATTATCAAGATTCATCAAATAGGGCTAGTATGAGGGGTGTAACGGGGTGTATCGTTACATGAAATTAACAATAAAAGATTGTTAATTAATATTATCCAAAAGGTAGATAATTTTGGAAGAAATACTTTTACTTTTCAAAGTAAAATGCGGAATCAGTTTCTCAGTGGCAGAGCACCAATCGCAGCACTACTTCAAGAACTAGAGGACCGTTTCATCTTTTCAACCCAATGCCGCAATGACAACAATCTGACTCACCTATTTTTTGCTAATGCAAAGTCTATTAAATTATCCCGGCGCTTTCCTTCGGTTTAGTTCTTGAACGGCACAACAAGACAAACAATTAATACATGCCGATATAACAGCTAATGTTTTTACAGAAGGTATGGTAACAACAATTTTTGTTTGCAATTTTAAAACTATTAAAAAACTGTTGAAGAAGCTATTCAAGTAGGAGCGGTTTCTTTAAATTAAAAGCATCAAATTATTTAAAGAAATAGTTGTGGGATATCAATTTTACCCTTTTAATTAAGGAAGTTTTGACACACGGATATTATTCTGTACGGAAACGCTTGTGGTATGGTAAGTCCGACAACGCAGGTAACGCTGGCGCAAAATTTATTAATAGGCTTCCCGGAGCTGGCCATCGCTGCAGGTAGACGAGTTAAAGCGCTAACTTATGAGACCTTTGGTCAGTGGCCGTAGAAGACCGTTCTAAAAGAACTTAATATATTATACAGCATTGTTCTCTCTGTTCTAACGCCTTAGAATAAATCCTTTAAAGCTAAGGGTTATTTGGCTACTTGGAACCTTCCTCTGGAAGTCGTGTACGTGAAGTTATCGAGGCACCCCACCTTCACTGTAATCAGTGTTGGTTGACTGGTACTATTGTTAGTACTAGCGAAGGTTCCTCGTTACACATGTTAGCACTTCGTAGTCCAATTAACGGCCTACAGACGTTCCATCCAACATAGGCATGTTGTATGATGAAGGAGGGAGCATAAAGCCCCTCAAGATGCTATCCCGCAACGCGTGAAAGATTTATTCATTTGAGTGGCCTTGAATGGAGAGCGATCGAGCGCATAAGCAGGAGGGCCAGCCGCTAGCGCTTTGTTGTTCAATGTACAAAGATTTGAGCAACATGCAGTTATAGCCGAGTCAACACAACATGACTTCGACGGGTCCAAGAGAAAGTAATCATAATTCACCAGGAAGGCTCAACACGTAGAGGTATTAAAATAGCGTTGCTCAACAGTTGGAACTATTGAGACAGCAGCATTTACATGCTGCTAGCGGGCCGAAGCTTTCTCGTCGACGCGAAAGCTTAAATATCGAAATTATTAAGTTTAAGGCAGTCAAAGGCGACACCCTTTTGAGATGGTTCGTCGAATTAGACGATGCCATAGAAGCTCGTCGTATTAGTGATGATGCGACGAAAGTGAAATTTGGCATGTTCAACTTAGCCGGACTTGCCAAATTCTGGGTCTTGGGGCTCATGCTTCACGACCCATTAGTCTTTAAATCGTATGAGGTCTGTAATACCCGGCTCAGAAAACATTTTAGCCGCCACGTGCCGAATTCAAGGCTCGAGCTGATCTCTTAAATTTGAAGCAGGGCAAGTGTGATTCATTCACACTTATGCCCAACATAGGTCAGCTGTATTGTTAGTCATCCAATTGATGAACGAACACAGGACACTGTGTTTATTTAAGGTCTTGCAGACGGCCCTATTAAGACCCACCTGTTTCTGGCTGGAATTAATGTCGCTAGACCAAGTGATCTCTATAGTGAAACAGGAGGACTTTAGCCTGTAACAGGCTTTTGTCCACTCAGGTGCATATCGTCCACCGAGACGACAAGATAAAGGAGAACTATAACCTATGGAATTCTCGTATGCAGAGAGCGAGAAATTCCGATCTTTAAGTTACAAACGATTACAGAAATGTAATCGTTGTCAAGAAATGGGCCACTACGCCATATGACGCTGCTGAAAAATCGCAACAGCGAGGCGGGTCGTAAAAAAACGGTACGGGGTCAGTAGGTGCGGATCGCCGTACTGATCCAGCAACCTCAATAGAATTTGCAGGTCTTAAGTCGAAAGTTGCTCCTCACACCCAACCATTGTGTGTAACTGCCCCAGGAGATGAGTTTGTCCTCATCACCCTGATAATAAAAGTATCAAATAAGTTGTCACTTAAGTCCCTAGTCGATTGTGGGGCGTCCAAAACTTTTATTAGACGCCAATCGCTAGAAGATAGCTGTAACGGGCTAAAGTTGCCCTAATGTGACACAGTTCCCGTTAAGTACACTTGGTGTACTTAAGGGGATGGTCAATTACTAAATAATAGTAATTAGACCCAGCACTCGGGTGTGGTGCACAATTGTGAGCAATTCTTGTGTATGTGATGCTTATGGGTGCATTCACATTAGGAGGAATGACGCCCAGCGTCATTCGTTACGCGAGGAATTTAGAAAGATACGCTCGCAATACATATTAAGTGTTATCTGTACAGATGACATTTTAATTGGTAAAAATAGGTATTTATATTCAATACGGTTAAATATAAATCAGTCTGAAAACTACTTCCTACAATGTAAGTGCGCACGAGGAGCCGTATTACCGCTCCCGTGACGACTCTTAACCAGAGTACTTCGTGTGTTGGGTGCGCTTACGCGCCCACAACAACTACCTCACTGCACACAAGAGAAGCAGGTTAAATCGCTTCCTCGCTGTGCTAGGGTGTGTGTCTAAGTAGAGCGTGGCCGCATTACGACGTGCCCACCTACATCCGCGGTCGAGTCAGCACTGGATGCGCGCAAAGAGAGAGACAGATAACACTTTATTACATGTTTTGTATTAGTATATAATCAAGTTAGTATTGAATAGATAGAAACAGAAGCAGTAAAGTAATTAAATACAGTTTTTTTTAACCATCTACAAAGCAAGTATTTTAAAGAGTCTTCCTCTGCACGCACTAGTGTACGTGAAGTGACGTGTAGCACCACTTGCACTGAAGCAGTGTGAAATGGACTTAACTGAAGAAGTACAAGTCGGCAGTGCCCCGTCACAGCTCTAGAATGCGACACCCGGAACACCGTCATGATGGAGAAGTCGATTACAAATTAATCACCATGAAAAATAGAGAGAAGCACTACTGGGGATCCAATACCACGAATACTTACTATTGAGGCAAAAATTGCCATTCAAAGGGCCCTCCAATCTGGAGCTAGACCCCGCGAGGCAAGAAACTATTATCAAGATTCATCAAATAGGGCTAGCATGAGGGGCATCTACAATGAAACGTTAAAACCTTGATTCAGCCTCAAAATGTTGTAAACTTAAGAAAAATTGGTTGAAGTTTTGTTATAAATCCTTTTACTTTTCAAAGTAAAATGCGGAATCAGTTTCTCAGTGGCAGAGCACCAATCGCAGCACTACTTCAAGAACTAGAGGACCGTTTCATCTTTTCAACCCAATGCCGCAATGACAACAATCTGACTCACCTATTTTTTGCTAATGCAAAGTCTATTAAATTATCCCGGCGCTTTCCTTCGGTTTAGTTCTTGAACGGCACAACAAGACAAACAATTAATACATGCCGATATAACAGCTAATGTTTTTACAGAAGGTATGGTAACAACAATTTTTGTTTGCAATTTTAAAACTATTAAAAAACTGTTGAAGAAGCTATTCAAGTAGGAGCGGTTTCTTTAAATTAAAAGCATCAAATTATTTAAAGAAATAGTTGTGGGATATCAATTTTACCCTTTTAATTAAGGAAGTTTTGACACACGGATATTATTCTGTACGGAAACGCTTGTGGTATGGTAAGTCCGACAACGCAGGTAACGCTGGCGCAAAATTTATTAATAGGCTTCCCGGAGCTGGCCATCGCTGCAGGTAGACGAGTTAAAGCGCTAACTTATGAGACCTTTGGTCAGTGGCCGTAGAAGACCGTTCTAAAAGAACTTAATATATTATACAGCATTGTTCTCTCTGTTCTAACGCCTTAGAATAAATCCTTTAAAGCTAAGGGTTATTTGGCTACTTGGAACCTTCCTCTGGAAGTCGTGTACGTGAAGTTATCGAGGCACCCCACCTTCACTGTAATCAGTGTTGGTTGACTGGTACTATTGTTAGTACTAGCGAAGGTTCCTCGTTACACATGTTAGCACTTCGTAGTCCAATTAACGGCCTACAGACGTTCCATCCAACATAGGCATGTTGTATGATGAAGGAGGGAGCATAAAGCCCCTCAAGATGCTATCCCGCAACGCGTGAAAGATTTATTCATTTGAGTGGCCTTGAATGGAGAGCGATCGAGCGCATAAGCAGGAGGGCCAGCCGCTAGCGCTTTGTTGTTCAATGTACAAAGATTTGAGCAACATGCAGTTATAGCCGAGTCAACACAACATGACTTCGACGGGTCCAAGAGAAAGTAATCATAATTCACCAGGAAGGCTCAACACGTAGAGGTATTAAAATAGCGTTGCTCAACAGTTGGAACTATTGAGACAGCAGCATTTACATGCTGCTAGCGGGCCGAAGCTTTCTCGTCGACGCGAAAGCTTAAATATCGAATTCTCTACGTTTAAAGCAGTCGAGGGCGGCTCCTTTTAAGATGGTTCGTCGAATAAGACGACGCCATTGAAGCTCGCCGCATCAATGACGAAAGTGAAATTTTGCATGTCTAACTTAGCCAGAACTGCCAAATCTTGGGATTTAGGCTTAAGCTTCACGAATTATTTGTCTTTGAATCGTAAGACGTCTTTAGACCCGGCCCTTGCAAACATTTGAGCCGCCACGTGCCGAACTAAGGACTTGAGCCGAATTCAGGGCTCGAGCTAAGCCCCTGGATTTGAAGCATGCCAAGCGTGATCTTCACGCTTATGCCCAACATACACTATACCTTGTAAGTTGTATCGTGAGTTATCCGATTGATGACTTGGCGCAGGAAACTGTGTTTATCAAAGGTTTTGCAGAAGGTCTTGTCAAGGCTCACCTTTCGGCTCAAACTAGTCGCATGAATAAGCGAGCCCTGTAGCGAAACGGGAGGACTTCAGTTTGAAACAGGCTCTCGTCCTTTCTGATGCTTATCGTCCAAACAGACTACAAGAAGACGGAGATCCAGAACCTTATGACCTCTCGTATGTAGCAAGCAAGAAATCTCGCTCTTTAAATTACAAACGATTGCAAAACAACAATCGTTGTCAAAAGACGGGCCAATACGCCTATGAGTGTAGTGCTTCACGCCCTGTGCCACGCCCAGTGCCTAGAAACACTGAGCGAAACGATCGACCTCTTGCGAGGAACAGAGAAAGAGGCGGATACAATGCCGAATCAAAACCGCAACGGCAAGGAGTGTCGTAAAAACTAGACGGGGTCAGTATGTGCGGAGCGCCCTACTGATCCAGCATCGACAAAGAACTTTTCAGCTTATTGACAAAAGTTGCTCCTCCCACACAAACATTGTGTGTAACTGTTCCAGGGGATGAGGTTGACCTCGTCGCGCTGGAAGTAAAAGTGTAAAATAAGTTCCCACTTAAAAACCCTGGTCGATTGTGGGGCGTCGAACAATTTTATTCGACGCTAATCGCTAGAAGCTCGCAGACTCAAATAAATTTAGCGCGATATCCCCGCAACGAGGATGGTAGTGCGCCCAGCAACAGGCGCATCTGTAACAGTAAGGAAACGAATAGTTTGTATCCAATACATGTTACAGGTTAAACAGTACGATGATTTCATCGTTCTAGATCTGGATGAAAATTTGATGTCAATCTTGGATTACCATGGTTCAGAAATTACGAGCCATGTTTAAATTGGCAGCATCAAGCCTTGACGATGCCTGTCTCTTGTACATCAGATAGCCAACTGATGAACGTCTTGGAGCGTCCACAAGCGTCTGGATGTCCTACGTGTGAGTGCGAAGGCCTCACTTGTGGTCAGTCGTTAGCAAGACTGCACAAAACCTCAGTGTGAATACCCAACACACTATGCAATTGGATTCCGACGGCTGTGCTTAAGCACAGACAGCGTCGAAGTTCGACCACTCGAAAAAGTTGAGTGGTACAAAACAAGATTCTTGCTTGAAAAGCAACATCCAATAAAGTTAAAAGCCGTCTATAAGATACATTTCAAAAGGCCTAGATTGACTGGAGAGTCGATCGTAGAGAATTTCGCATTTGGTAGCGCAACCTCAGCTATAGGTTTAGGGAGGATACTTCCCAAATAAATTCTGTTGGAACAAGTCCCCGGAAACCTGTGGTCAAAGATTCCCAGGTACATTTGAGAATAAGTTTCGAAGAAGAAACTGAGACAAGACAATAAATGTTCTATCAAGTGTAAGCGCATATACACTTGATCTAATAGCGCCTACAAAATTAACGTTGCAGTTAATTTGATTGCCAAAGCTTGAACCGAAACGGTTCTTGCGTGATCTGCGTAGTGGCCAAGTCTAGCAGATCTGCATACTTGTCACAGATGACAAGTACATGGCTAATATTCGGTCAGCGATAGTATTTCCTGAGAATGAACGGATTCTCAGTAGCTCATCGATGGACGAAAGTGTCCTCGATGAGAAGACACGGATTGAGCGTTTTTTGTCTCAATTCTTGGAGTCTTTGAAAATGAACCCTCTATACAAAGATTTTATAAAATTTAAGGATGTGTTCCCTGAATTAATACCGTGCGAGTTGCATAAGGACAAAGGAACTCGACTCGAAATTGACCCAATTTCATGCTATATACTGTGTTTTGAAGCACTGGTGATGCCTCGTGAATAAGTAATAGCGATCTACAAATTCTTTGCCAAACATTTAGCAGCGGGTCAGGTGAAAAAATCAACATTTCCACATAGCTCTCTGACCTTCTGTGTGCGTAAAGCAACAGGAAGATGGCGGATACTGCAAGCTTTCAATAAACTGACCGCTGCAACTGCACCGGCTCAAACGCCGATATTATGAAAATACTTAATCATTGATGGTACACCAAAGAGTACTATCGTTTCGTCAATGGATCTGATGTATGGACTCTATCAGATCCTTATGCGTAGACAAGATATTCCATTCACAGCAGTAAGCACCCCAAGTGATATGCTGTGGGAGTGGCTAGTCATGCCACAGTGACTTAGTAATGCCCCTGCGACTTTTGACATATGTGTAACCAATCTGTTGAGATCAGTGCGGGATTGTGCACCGAGCTATTTTGATTCATAGCAGAGCCGTAAACGGAAAGTCGGATGTTGAAGTTCATCGTGCCCACGTCCCGACGGCTCTTACATTTAGACCAAAGGTGCCCGTAGGCGATGATGTGAATAACGGTATTTGACATGCGCCGTCGGGATTCAAGGTCGAAAAGCATAAGTTTTATGCAAAATCAAGAAGTGATTATCCGCTGCAATCGAAATATTACTTCTTTGGTGCATAGTGTATAAACACGGTGTACGACCGAATCCAGAAAACATATAGGCGGTCACCGATCAAACTGTGCCAGCAGAGTACAGGGACTTCGAAACTTCCTCGTTTAGTGGCGTACCTGCACAAATAATCACACAATTTTGGCGAAACGACAGTACATCTTTCTTCTTTGTTGAAGTAAAATGTAAAGTGATCATGGAACGCTGATTGGCAGCGTTCATTTGAGGGTATCAAAAAAGCTTGATGCAATCGCTTTTCCTGGCGATTGCTGACCAAGACCGACCTTTTCATGTGGCCTGTGCCGCCAGCGATTTTGCAATCGGCTGGGCGTTTATACAATATGACACCGTAAGCGCAGAGCGCGTCGTCTGTTATCAATTGCGTCAGCTTCAACCAGCTGAACTATCCAGTGTTTGACAAGGAAGTCCTTGTCATGAAAGACGTACTGGCTAAGGTTAGGGTTCATCTCTTGATATATAAACCGTTCATTGTTTATACGGACCATGTGGCTTTACGCACGGCTCTAAACAGTCCACACCTCTCGCAAAGAATGGCGAGATGGTTGTCTTTCTTCGCGGAGTAGACCAGGACAACTTATTGTCGTCGCTAATGCCCTTTCACACCGGCCCGATTTTGTGCCTGCTGTGCAAATCACCAGTGAGCATTAGGCCACTGTTGCAACAAAAGTATTCCGTCGTCATCATTACTCGATAACGTTAGAAGAACTTATCAAGAAGATAAGGCTCTTAAAAAGGTTGATGGATTACCTCAGAAATTTATCTTAACAATCCTTGAAAGGATGGTAGAAATTGTATCAATCCTCAACAGATCGATATACAAGACGCAATGGTTTATTGTATTATACAGCTATTGCTGGCGACACACCTCGTGTCGGCATCCTTTCCCCATTGATTTTTGATTATGCATCACGAATGAGTGCCACGATGCACCAATAAGTGGGCATCGTGGACGTGAGAAGACTTATCTCACGATAAGTCGCGACTTCTTCTGGCCACGCCAGTATGAGTTCGTCCGCAAGTACATACGTGCTTGCAAAGTTTGTCAATGGGTAAGCCCAATGCATTATCCCGATCTCCGTTACAACCTCTACCTGTTCCGGCAGATTGTTGGCAGTCTATATCCATGGACTTCGTCTTCGAATTTCCAGACGACGAACATAAGAACAATGAATTCATGTTTTGTGATCGTTTCATTAAAGTTGTACATGTTGCTGCAGTTCCGGAGTCGACCGCTGCCAAAGTTTGTGCACGTGTCGTTGTTGACACGACAATATGACTCCATGGTTTACTCCGCGAACTGGGCTCAGATCGAGACCCTAGATTCACGGCGAAATTATGTCAAACTGTGTTCTAATCACTTGGAGCACAGTTTAATATGTCAACTTCTAATCATCCTGAAACACATGGTCAGACGGAGCGGGCAAATCGTATTCTCGAAGAGATTTTTGCGGAAAAGTTCACCGATGGTAGAATTTGCCATCAACAATTCAGTGCATGCTTCTACAAAGCATACACCGTTTTTGTGAATGGCTTACGCCACCCACATATAGCTACCCTGCTTAAAAGTAACTCTTATTAAGGGCGGGGGCTCGCTCGAGCAAAGAACCTCCTAGCTCTTGCTCATCACGCATTAGCGTTAAGGTCAATGCGAAGGATATCAATGTTGAGTTAGCTAACATTGACGTGACCAAACTCAGTAATTACAACAACGCTATTACTGCCTTAGACAATGATGCTGGAAGACTTCGATCGAAAACGCTAATAATGAGAACGATAATACTCACAATTGAAATTATATAGACTTCCATTCCCACTTTAATTCTTCGAATTGTAGCAAAACCTTCTTTTGCTGTATTATATTCAACGGATGAAATATTTGTTTCAATATGAAGAGATTGATATATCTGCAGTGCGAGCCGGTCGCATGAAAACAAAAATAAAACCAAGTCAGCAGGCGATTTCCTGTTCGCTAGAGAAGCGGTGGGCCGTTTCAGACAGTATTCCATTGCTGATGCGGTGGACAACAGAAACGGAACTCTGACAAATATGGAACAGCAAATATTCTTTCAGTTAACGTGAATGACCTAGTCCTGCTGTCTACGGTAAATCTATTAAAGCACGTAGTGACGAATATTATGATTTACTGCCCAGGTATTTCGGCCGGTTTTGTGTATTGAATCGCCACGGTAACGCATACACGATCGAGACAACGACGCGCGGAGGATCCGCAGCGTCCGTGCAACAAAGCAACAGGTTGTTATCGATAGAAAATCGATATAACCTTGCACGCAAACGTGCCGACAATTTCAAACCCTATTTAGTGCTCTTTAGAGCTCGTAGCAGAGCTACACACTGTTTATCCTTGACGTATGCCGAACGGATTAGCTCAGTAATAGGCGACATTATAGTCGCTAAATGAGAGAGCGTATAATCCGGCCTGCGTGATAACGCACCAGCCAAAGCATTCTGGTTACCAGGCTAATACTTCACCTCGTAGTTGCATTCGGCGAAAAAGGATAGCCATTGGGCCATTCTCTGTGAGAGATGGGGCGACTTAGTCGCAATGCGTAAGGACGCGTGATCGGTATAACTCACAAATGGCTTAGAGCCTAGCAGATTAACTATGAATCTGACGATGTCATAGTTCATAGCAAGTAACTTTCTGTCATGAGCTGGGTAGTTCTTTTCCGCAGCTTTAAGCTGTCTAGACTCGAACGCAATTACACGTTCACGCTCCTCAGCATCTGTTTGTAACAGAGCACTGCCAAAGGGAAATCCGATGCGCCACAGACACTGAAAGGCCAATTTGGATTTGGTAGCGCCTGAATCGGGGCATGGATAAGACTATCCCCAACTGCTTGAAAAGCATTATGCTCGGTGCTCGCCCAGCATAAATCTATATCTTTTTAAGGAGATTAGATAATGGCCTAGCCATATTAGCGTAAATTTTGCTTTATTTGTGTAAATAATTGGCGAGATCCAAGCTTTTACGCAAATTCTTCAAGTTTTTAGGGACCGGCCAATATACTATAGCTTTTACCTTAGCGGAATCCGCTCTAAGGCCTCGCTTCCTAATGAAGCACCCTAAGGAATCTAAATGCATTTAGATGCAGTATTATACAATTTGTTTGTGCGCATATACTCGAGCACTGCTCGCAAATGGTCCAAGTGGTTTCTTATCCGACCGACCCTGCTCCACACGACTGTGGACAAAAATGTCATAAAATAAGTCTGTGCATAACCTCGTCGAGGGCGCAACAGTTTCGTCACTAGACGATTAAATGTTACCGGGCGTTGAAAAGCCCTTGTAGCATAACCAACCACTCCCATAGCATACCGCTTGGGGTGCTACCACTGTAAGCGGGATATCGCTAGCTCGCATGAGCAGTTGGTTATAACCATCGACCAAGTGAAATGCACTGTACATTATACATCCCACCATACTGCTCTGAAAAGCATCCTTTCTAGGAATGAGGGTTTGTCTTGGTATAGTGGTAGCATTAAGCTTATTATAAGCATGTAAACTCAGACATTCCAATGTTTAACACACCAACAGACTCATTCAATGATCCGCGCCAATACGGTTTTGTTGCCTAGCAAACGGGATTCATGACACTCCAGAAACTTTGCTAGAAACATTTCGCGTGGCGCCTAAGGTCTTAGAACTCCAATCGATTCATGGCTCGTGGTATTCAAGTCAGGCCATACCAAAGGTGAGATCGAATCTTGAATCCAAATCAAGGACGAGACAGTGTTCCACACTGTCAAAGTCCAGAAACTTAATACCTAAGTTCAACGGAACTTCAGGAACAGTGACATGAGTCCCTGTCGCTAAGCGAACAGGAATTGTATCACTTTCATGCACCTTGCAGCGCCTCAACATATTGTTGATTTCCCTCAAAGGAAAGACCTCGAGCATAATTGCAAGACGCTCCTGAGTCAATTAAAATTGACCATGGCTTATCAAAGCCCTCCACAGTCGCTTGAGCGACTAACAAGCCAGGCTTGTACTCACATCCCGTGCCATTCCGCACCGAGCTAATTGAGGCTAGGTTATGTTTACTCTCCCCTCCTAAAAGTTCGACAGAGCCTAGGTCTTCCCAGTAGCGCGCCCTGCAGCTACTATACCGACGTTATTTGCACTGTACCAGATTACTGGTATAGGTTAGAATTGGTGCCCTTTCGAGCTTTACGCATATTTTGTAGGGGACAGGCTGGAAGTAATTGTTTCGTGCTTCCGCACATATAACATCTACGGATGTTCTTATGCTGTTGTACAGCTAGCTAAAATGCCTTTTTTCCTTCCTAAATGAGGCTTAGGTCCTGGGTTCCGGCTATTAGACGGTACCCATGTGCTCAAAGAGCTTGTTCGGTAAATAGGCGTGCTAATGCGAGCAAACTTTAAGTCGAACTCAGCGCGTAGCGCTATGACAACTACCATTTCGAAAGTATGAAGATGGGATCGGAATTATTCCGTCCGGGCAACGCCCTCATTGAGACCCCCCCCATAATAACTGCTACGACAATTGCGTCTTGCACTGGGTCTTGATGCATAGATGCAACGAAAGTTCTTAACTCCTGGACATAGTCCCCTAGGGTTCGTTTACCATGTCGAGTCGCTATGAGCCGTGATTGTAGTGGGGCACCACTGACTTTACTGCTTCAGTACAAGTCCACTTCGTACTGCCTCAGTGCTAGTGGTGCCTCACGTCACTTCACGTATACAAGTACGTGCAGAGGAGGACTCTCTTTAATACCACTTGCTTTAAAAAGGGTCAATTAAAAACTGTATTTAATATAATAAAGTTCTTCTGTTTCTATCTATTTAACACTACTTTATTATAACTAATACAAAACATGTAATAAAGTCTTATCGGTCTCTCTCTTTGCGCTCGTCCAGCGCTGACTGGACGGCGAAGAAAGTAGATATAATGGTCTATATCTACCAATGGATAAGCTTTTAACATATTACTATGTAAAGTAATATTCTCCAAATATTATCTACCTTTTAGATAATATATTAATTAACAACCTTTAATCATGTAACGATACACCCCGTAACATCACCCCTCCCTTAAACGACAATCACTCTGACTGTCATTGGATAGAGTGGTTACTATAAGACCACTTAATTAAAAATGATGTTGATTGGTCAGAACCATCATTTTTAATTCTATCGCATGGTTAAAAAGTCCATGCGGTATGCGAACAGAGCGGCGCCTTTGGCTGCGGTTCATGCATCCGCGGGCGACACATTATTGTCTCTTGTGGCAGACGTTCCGTCTGCCGTAGTGTCATCTTCTCCCGCAACTCTAAATGTTGCGAAGGCACGTGGTGATACACCACGTGAATGCGACCCCTCTTTGGAGGTCGACTACGAATGCGAGTCGGACGAGATGGCCGACTCGAGGAGAGCAGAAAAGTCGCTCGATCATCGTCAGGCAGCTAACAATGAGCCTTCGAATGAGGGGGCTCATTCGGGTAGACGTGCTGAAAGCATTTGCTACAACGTGTTCGGTTTCGACGATGAGGGTGATTCCTCATCGCCAGCTCCATCTCCCGTGAAGTCACCCACGCATATTTCTGTGCGTGGTGATGTGGATGGCGTAAGCCATCGTTATAAAAGTTCTTGTGATACTACTGCTTCAGTGGGTACCACTCAGGGGATCGTAGACACTTAAATGTCTCGTCTTGCCCCTGAGAAGAAGCCGTGGCTTTTGCCTGAACAGCTAATCAATAGCTTGTCTGGAGAGACTACTCCTCACACTTAATTTCCCTTATTTATTGCGACAAAGCTACATGGCCTTGATCCCAGCGCGAAGAACTTTGGCGCTAAAAAAGATTAATATCTCGATGCTTTTTTAAGCATCGATGGTATAGTGGCAACAACAAGCGAGATAATGTATCGCTGATGCAAGCCTGGACCGCATTCATCCGCAATGTCAAAGACATTGGAAGCGAAACCTGGCTCCAAAGACCTAACGCGATTCGCGTTAAGTTTGAGAAAAGAACTCCAACCGGTGCAAGGTATAAATTGAATCGGTTGTCACGTGAGGAAGGACTTCCATGTCTCACGTGGGGTGATCCCTGTCCGTGTTGTGTTAACAACACGAAGCGAGTAGAAGAAGATGTTTATTCCCTTTCTTCGCCCAGGCGAAGGGCTAGCATCTCTATCGAGATGCGCGAGGTGATTTAAGTTTTGCAATCGATTTACAAGCGCCAGGGGCGCGTGCTTCCGATGGACCGTCTGATCCATCGGATGGGTCTCGTCATCCTGACGGACGAGGCTCTCATCATCAACAACCAGCTGGGAACGAGGCTCCCAGCTGTCATGTGAAGGTGGATAACCGCGCCAGCGAACAAGATAACTCGTTCGCTGCCCCTTCATATAACGGTCGTTTTGAATACGTTCCACAAGGAAACGATGACCACCGTGGGAATCCACCAATGGTTGTGGGGGAGGAGGGAAAATTAGATCCGACCCATGTGACGGATCTAGAGTCGAAGATCGACAAACTCGATTTTTGCCTCCATGATTTCGAGTAGGGACTTGATTACGAGCTCGGTAAGCGTCGCTCGTTAGGGCAAGACGGAGCAGGCTCACCATATCGAACGGTTGGAAGACCGTTCGAAGAGTGCGTACTCCATGTTGTAGGACGGACGGAAATATCGCGCTCTTCGTGATGAGCTGTCATCCGCTCATTGCGGTTCAAGGATCTTTGGACCCGAGATTTAACATGAGAATCTATTTCGTGACCACAAGAATATTTAGGGATTTTTGAAAAGGGTGGTCAGATCTGTCCTCGGAAGAAACCGCGTACTGATGGTACGGGCGGAGCCAACCAACGTAAAACGTAGGATGCGTTCGCATCCTACGTGGCAATTTAATTGTGTACGCATTGCCTCTGCGATGCAGTATACGGAAAGGACCAATGAACCTGGGTAGTAGTTTACTGCAACCCACATCAGTGACTACACGCTTAAGTAAGTTTACCGTAGAGAGTAGTACTAGGTCATTAATTTTAAATAGAAGAACGTTTGCTCTTCCATGTTTGTCTACGTTCCGTTTCTGACGGTCCACTGCGTTAGCAATGGAATCCTGTACGAAACGGACTACTGATTCTCGAACCAGCAGAAATAAAAAAAAATCCTCTGCTGGCTCATTTGTTTTGTCTTTTTCAGTGCGCTTTGTGCGCACTGCCATGATAATTTTCTCATCTTCGATTTCGATTGCTTCGCAACTACGTCATTCGCGTCGTTGGTAACTTCGACGCGTGATGAGCATGAGACAGAAATGGCTTTGCTCGTGCGACCATTCCCCCTTAAACAAGAGGATCCCTCTAATTGGGTGGGTATGTGTGGATGTCGTAAGCCATTTACGAAGAACGGTGTACGCGTTGTAGACGCATCCACCGAATTATTGATGGCGAATTTGACCATCGGTAAAAACTTGCTCCAATTCGGATAGGATTGGACTTGACTCGAAGTATCTCTTTGACGATACGCGTTTCGCCTGGCCATCTGTCTCTGGATGGTCAGAAGTTGACACAGTCAGCCATGTTTCAAGAGATCGGAACACGGGTTACAAAAACTCCGCCGTAAAGTGTGGATCTCTATTCGAGACCAGTTCACGGGGTAACATGTGGAGTCTGAATACCGTGTCGATAAAGACGCAGGCACAGCCCGGAGCCGTGATCGACTCAGGGACTACAGCAGGATGTACCATCTTGTAGAATCTGTCTATAAGAACAAGGATTCCATTATTTTGTGATCGCCTTCGGGAAATTCGAAGACGAAGTCCATAGATACGGATTGCCAGCATTCAGCCGGAAGTGGTAGAGGTTGGAGAGGTGCACGGGATGAAGGGCTAGGCTTCACCCGTTGACATACCTCACAAGCACGAATATACTTGCGCATTAACGGATACTTGCGGGGCCAGTAGAAGGCGACTTACTGTGTAATAAGTTTTCTCACGTCAACGATGCCCACTTGTTGGTGCATCGTGACACCCATACATGATGCGCAAGCGCAAATTATTGTGAGTTGGGACGACAACACGTGGAGTGCCGCCGGCACTGCTGTGTAATACAATAAGCCGTTGCGTGCTGTGTATCGATCGGATGACGATCGATATAAAGCCGGTAAATCTTTAAAATATTTATCGGATGGATTCATCAGATGATCCATTAAACGCAAAAGGTCCTTATCCTCTGCGTAGGCTTTCTTTATGTTATCAAACAAGGTTGACGACGGAACACTTGAAATGAGTGTTACATCAGTCGAGTTATTTTCACTATTGGAATGCGCAGCCGGCTCGAAATCGGATCAGCGTGATAACGCATCAGCGACGACATTAAGTCGTTCTAGTTTATATTCTACGAAGAAATTATTCTCCGTAAAGAAGGATAGCCACCTCGCCATTCTTTGCGAGAGGTGTGGACTGTTTAGGGCCGTGCGTAATGACGCATGGTCCGTGTCCGAGTACATACAATAAAATGTCTCGTCTTACCCTGAGAAAAAGCCGTGGCTTTACCCGAACGGCTAGTCAGTAACTTGTCTGGAGAGACAACTCCTCACAATTAATATCCTTTATTTATTGCGGCAAAGCTACATGGCCTGGATCCCAGCGCGAAGAACTTTTGCGCTAAGGAAGATTTTTACCTCGATGGTTTTCTTAAGCATCGATGGTATAGTGGCAACAACAAGCGAGATAAAATCTCGTTAATGCAAGCCTGAAGCGCGTTTTTTTCCAATGTCAAAGACATTGGATGCGGCTTCAAAGTCCTAACGCAATTCGCGTTAAGTTTGAGAAACGAATCCAACCGGTGCAAGGTTTAAAATTGCACCGGTCGTCTCGTGAGGCAGGACTTCCATGCCTCACGTAGGGCGACCCGTGTCCATGTTGTGTCGACAATACGAAACGAGTGAAAGGAGATGAATACTCCCTTTCTTCCCCCTGGGGAAGGGCTCGCATCTCTATTGAGATGCCGATGCGATTGACGTTTTTTGCAATAGATTTACACGCGCCAGGGGCGCGCGTTTTTCAATGGACCCTCTAATCCATCTGATGAGTCTCGTTATACTAACAGACGAGGCCCTCAACGTCAATAACCAGCTGGGAACGAGGCCCCCATCTGTCATGCGAAGGTGAATAACCGCGCTAGTTAACCAGATAACTCATTCGCTGCCCCTTCACATCACGGTGGTTTTGAATACGTTCCACAAGGAATCGTTGGCCACCGCGGAAATCGACCAATGGTTGTGGTGGAGGAGGTAAAAATAGATCCGAACCGTGTGTCGGATCAAGGGTCGAAGTCGACAAACGCGACCGCTACCTCCATGTATTGGAGGACGGTCTTGAACACGAGCTCGGTAAGCGTCGCTCGTTAGGGCAAGACGGAGCAGGCTCACCATATCGAACGGTTGGAAGACCGTTCGAAGAGTGCGTACTCCATGTTGTAGGACGGACGGAAATATCGCGCTCTTCGTGATGAGCTGTCATCCGCTCATTGCGGTTCAAGGATCTTTGGACCCGAGATTTAACATGAGAATCTATTTCGTGACCACAAGAATATTTAGGGATTTTTGAAAAGGGTGGTCAGATCTGTCCTCGGAAGAAACCGCGTACTGATGGTACGGGCGGAGCCAATTAACGTAAAACGTAGGATGCGTTCGCATCCTACGTGGCAATTCTATTGTGTACGCATTGCCTCTGCGATGCAGTATACGGAAAGGCCCAATGAACCTGGGTAGTAGTTTACTGCTACCCACTTCAGTGACTACACGCTTAGGTAAGTTTACCGTAGAGAGTAGTACTAGGTCATTAATTTTAAATGGAAGAACGTTTGCTCGTCCATGTTTGTCTACGTTCCGTTTCTGAGGGTCCACTGCGTTAGCAATGGAATCCTGTTCGAAACGGACTACTGATTCTCGAACCAGCAGAAATTCCTCTGCTGGCTCATTTGTTTTGTCTTTTTCAGTGCGCTTTGTGCGCACTGCCATGATATTTTTCTCATCTTCGATTTCGATTGCTTCCCATCGGCATCAGTTGCGTCGTCGGTAATTTCGACGCGGGATGAACATGATCTAGAGCTGGTTTTGCTCCTGCGTGTCTCCCCCCCCCCCCTCCTTGAACTAGAAGATCCCTCTAATTGGGTGGGTATCGTGGACAGAATAAGCCAACCACGAAGAACGGTGTATGCGCTGTAGACGCCTGCACTGAAATTTTTGATGGCGAATTCGATTATCAGTAAAACCTCGCTCCAATATTACGATTGGACGTAACCTGGAAGTATCTCTTCGAGGACGCGATTGACGCGTCCCGTCTGACCATCTGTCTCCGGATGATTAATAGCTGACACAGTCAGCCTTGTTCCGGGAGCTCGGAAAACGGATTGCCAAATTCCGCCGTGAACCGTGGATCTCTATCGGATACCAATTCACGGGGTAAACCGTGGAGTTTGAAAACCGTGTCGAGAAAGACACGGGCACAGCCTCGAGCCGTGATTGACTCTTATGCTGCAGAAAGATGTACCATCTTGCTATCTGCCTACAAAAACAAGGATTCCGTTGGTTTTGGAATCGTCTTAGGGATAGCCGAAGACAAAGTCCATAGATACGGACTGCCAACATTCTGGCGGAAGAAATAGAGGTTGGAGAGGTGCACGGGATGAAGGGCTAGGCTTCACCCGTTGGCATACCTCACAAGCACGAATATACTTGCGCATTAACGGATACTTGCGGGGCCAGTAGAAGGCGACATACTGTGTAATAAGTTTTCTCACGTCAACGATGCCCACTTGTTGGTGCATCGTGACACCCATACATGATGCGCAAGCGCAAATTATTGTGAGTTCGGACGATAACACGTGGAGTGTCGCCGGCAACGGCTGTGTAATACAATAAGCCGTTGTGTGCTGTGTATCGATCGGATGACGATCGATATAAAGCCGGTAATTCTTTAAAATATTTATCGGATGGATATATCAGATGATCCATAAACACAGAAGGTCCTTATCTTCTGCGTAGGCTTTCTTAATGTTATCAAACAAGGTTGAAGACGGAACACTTGAAATGAGTGTTACATCAGTCGGATTATTTTCACTATTGGAATGCGCAGCCGGCTCAAAATTGGGTCAGCGTGATAACGCATCAGCGACGACATTAAGTCGTCCTGGCTGTGCATATTGACGCATGGTCCGTATATACGATGAACGGTCTATCTCCGAGAAGATAGACACTAAACTTAGCAATATTTCATGGCGAGGAGTTGCTTGTCATGCACTGGGTAATTGCGTTCAGCTGGTTGCAGCTGACGCAATTGGAAACAGACGACGCGCTCCGCGCGTCTCCAGTGGCATTACTAGCCATTCCCAGAGCATCCCACTGAGAGTGCTCACTGCTGTGTACGGAATGTCCCGTTTACGCATAAGGATCTGATAGAACCCATCCATCAGATCCATAGACGAAAATATGGTACTCTTAGACATACTATCTATGATTACGTCTTTTCTAGGTATTGGCGTTTGAGCCGGTACCATTGCAGCATTCAATTTATTCAATGCGAGCTCTATCCGCCACCCTCCTGTAGCCTTTCGCACACAGAAGTTCGAAGAGCTATGTGGGGAGGTTGACTCCCTCACATGGCCCCCATTTAATCGATCGATAAAGAATTTATCGATCGCAAGTACTTGTTCACGAGGCAGTGGCCACTGCTTCATGACACAGTACTTCGAGCCCGGTTTGAGCTCGATCTCATGTCGAGTGCCTTTATCTTCCGGCAACTCGCATGGAGCTGTTTCAGGGAATACATCCTTGATTTTAGTCAAACCCTTATATAAAGAATTTGTCTTAAGTGACTCCCAGGATTGAGTAGTATATCTCTCAATCCGAGTCTTCACATCGAGGACACTTTCGTCCATCGATGAGCTGCTGAGAACCCGTTCGTCTCTGCAAAATTTACCGCTGACCGAATATCGGTTACAAATTTGTCCTCTGTGACGAGTATGCAGATCTGCTTGATTCTACCACCATGCAATTCTCTTAAGAACCGCTTGGGTTCTAGGGTTGGTAATTGAATTATATCTGAAGTTAAGTACGGAGGCGCATACAGATCAAGAGTATAAGCGCCTACTCTTGAGCCGTCGTTAACTAAGACATTCAATGTCTCGGTTCTTCTGGGATTTGTCCACAGGCTGCCAAGAGATTAATCCCTCGGGATGCTGAATGCAGCGTTAACTATTTGAGGAGATTTCTCCATAAGTACGTGGGGACTTATTCCTTCAACGTCTTCCGACTGTGATTGCGCTATCACAGTCGGGTCCTCTATGGTCGACTCTCTACTCGACCTAGGATCATCGTGTTGTCCATTTTGGACAACCGGTATCTTTTTTGAATGTCGACCGCTAGGCGTACATTCATGTCTCAATCCACTCGACTTATTCGAGTGGTGGACCTTCGGCGCTGCCTGTGCATCCGCTCAGCCGCCGGCAGCTGACTCTACAGGGTGATCAGTAATCACACTGTGATCTTGCGCGGTCGTACTAACAACCGTACAACAAGTGAGACCATCGCACTCACTCGTAGTACATCCACCCGCTTGTGGACGCTCCAAGAGGTTCATCAGATGGCCGTCTAATGACCAAGTGGCAGGCATCACTACGGATCGATGCTGCCAGCTGAAGCTTAGCTCATATTTTTTGAGCCAAGGTAAACCTAGGATGACATCAAATTTGTCATCCAAATCCAGTTTGATGAGATCATCATCGTACCGTAAATCACTTAACATGTAGTGAAATTTCACTTCGCGTTTCATCACTGTTATCGATGCGCCTGTCGCTAGACGCACCGTCATCCTCGTTGGAGGGATGTCGCGCTCAATATATTTGAGCCTACTACCCTCTAGTGACTGGCGACGAATAAAGTTATTCGACGCTCCGCAGTCCACTAGGGCTTTAAGTGACAAATCATTTGTCACTTTCAATTTCAAGGTGATGAGGTATCCCTCATCACCAGGTGCAGACACACATAATGATTGTGTTTCTGGAGCAAATTTCGTCAAGATTCTCTTTGATGTTGCTGGATCAGTAGGGCGTTGCGTTCCTACTGACCCCTACCGTTTTTTGGCGGTCCGCCTCGCCTGTTGCGATTTCGCAACAACGTCGGACCCGTGACCGTTGCCATTTTTGGCATTCTCTCGGAACTGGGCTTGGGGCACTACACTCATGAGCGTAGTGTCCCAACTTTTGACAGCGATTGCATTTCTGCAATCGCTTATTGTTCGAAAAGCAAGGTCTCTCGCTTTCGACATAAGAGAGGTCCATTGGTTCTGAACCTCCAAGCTCGTGTCGTCTTCGAGGACGATACGATGACGAACTAGCTTGAACCTGTCTCAAGCTAAATTCCTCTTGTTCCGCAACGGATATTGCTTCTTCAAGCGTATCTAGTTCCAAGCGGAACAGGTGAGTCTTTAAGGGACCATTTGTTAGACCTTGCATGAACACCGTAATCAACGTTTGTTCATGGACTCGGTTGTTTGTGATACAACTCGCTAAGGGTCGTATATGCTGGGCGTAAGCGTGCACATCACGCTTGCCTTAATTGAATTTCAGAAGCTCTGATCGAGCTCTGAACTCAGCCCTAGGCGGTTCAAACGTCTGTTTGAGCCGGGCTTTAACAGCCTCTAGCGACCCACTTGGGCACTAGGCCATATGTCGCGCAACTTAAGGTCTAGTGCCTAATTTTGGCACGACCTGCCAAACTTGACTGAGCAAATGTGACTTGCATTTGCTCGTCGAAGATGTGACGAGCCCTTATGGCATCGTCCAACTCGACAAACTATCTTAAGAGGGAGTCTTCTTCGACCTCCCTATACTTAGAAATGTCAATCTTTGAGGTTTTCGACGACGCGTGTGCGTTATCCCAGCTACAGGGGTCTGTACCTGCTGTAACTTCAACAGGTCTGCCTGGTCAGAGCCTTGCTGATTAAGCAAGGCTACCTTCTCCTTCGCCTCGTCAAGTTCATGTTGTATGAACTTGGCGATGGCTGATAGGAGGGCATCTCTGTCCAGACCGGACAGCATGGCCAAGATGGCATCGTTTCCTACGGTCGAACTCATTCGTTCGACAGCACTCCTTTCTATGTCACTTAGAAAGGAGAAGCTATCACGCGAAACGTGATGCGTATTTCCATTTCCATCTAACATGTCCATGTTAGATGATGAAACTGTGGTCCTTGGACGGACAACAAAGTGCTACCAGGTGTAACGGAGCACTACTGGCTTGTACTGCTTCAGTACAAGTCCATCTTCGCCCTGCCTCAGTGCGAGTGGTGCCTCACGTCACTTCACATACACTAGTACGTGCAGAGGAAGATTTTCTTTATAACACTTGCTTTAAAGAGGGTTAGTTGAAAACTGTATTTAATATGATTAAGTTTTTCTGCTTCTATCTATTTAATTTTAACTAATACAAAAATGTAAATAAATTTTAAGTCTCTTTCTTTGCGCGCGTCCAGCGCTGACTGGACCGCGAAAAAAATAGACATAATGTTCTACTTTTTGCTGACTGGACCGCGGAATAAGTAGACATAATGGTCTACTTTTTCCGCGGTCCAGTCAGCGCTGGACGCGCGAAAAGAAAGAGACTTAAAATTTATTTACATTTTTGTATTAGTTAAAATTAAATAGATAGAAGCAGAAAAACTTAATCATATTAAATACAGTTTAACGGTCTACATAGATGCAATCGTTGTTAAAAGACAGGGCACTATGTAGCCCTGTCTATCAAATTCATAAAGGTCGATCGTTTTCTCAAGACACTGAGAAAACGTGCGACCTTCATGAATTTGATGGATGGATTTCTATCAAGTCTTACGCGTGAACATGATATTTTGTCACAGCAGTAAGTGCTTTAAGCGGAATGCTGAGGGAGCGGCCACTTATGACACAGGGCTTAATATTACCCCTGCAACATTCAACAGATGTGTTGAGATTGGTGCGAAATCTCGCACCGAGCTATTGTAATGACGTCTTTGCTCATAGCTGATCAATGAACGGAAGCTCGGAAGTTGAAATACGTCCGAAAGTTTCTTACACTTACGCGCAAGCCTAAAATTGTGTGCACCCTCAAGAAGTGTTTTCGCTGCTAGCAAAAATACAACTTCTTGGGGTGCATCGTGGGTTAAGACGGTGTTTGGTCTGATCCCAAGGAGATCAAGGCGATCTCCGACTGGCCGCTGCCAGTCGATGTAAAGGGGCTTTGTAAGCTCCTCGGTCTGCCGGCAAACTTGCATAAGAATTTGTGCAACTTTGCCGAAAAAGCATTACGTCTTTCGCGTTTACTCAAGGTAAATGCACAGTGACCATGGAACGCTGATTATATAGAGCTGTTGATTTGTTGATTCAAGTTTGAATAAAATCTGCTAATCGATACAAGACACTATAAGGCGTTGCGCAAGGAGGCGCATTGTTTTGTTAATTATTAGCTTATTCGAGTCAGTAGATAGAAGATCGTACCGAAAGAAACCTAATCTATTAAGGAAATGTATAGATCCACTCCAGCTTTTTGCTAGACCCCCCCACCTAGGTTTGAGGTTTTATGACTAGCCAAAATCAATCCCTCTTGTTGCGACTTAATTCACCATTAGAAAAATGAAGGTCGCCGCAAATTTTCTTGGTCCCTCAACGCAGTATATTGCTTATATTGCTTCGAGTACTCAAGCAAATGCGCGTCGATTCTTTCGATTGTAAAGCAGGGAGCTTGAAAACAGTATATCAAAGTGCAAGATTGAAGAAAGTTTGTTGCACTTTGTGCCGCGATCGCGAGCTAACTAACTAAAGTGATTTGTTACAGCTTTATTTTCATCAATACAACGCTGGTATTCAGAGCAGAGACAAGATTTAGATATATCGAGTAATATGCTTGCTGATTGTATCGGAAACGCATGCACGGCCGGTTATACCCAAATTTCTTACAAAGTAATTTACATGTGTAGTTAGAGCGCGAGCTAATTTGCATAGATATACGACTCAATAGGTTAATGCGCTGCTAAAGAGCGTAAACTGAATTGCTTTTAATTGCGAAGCTGTCGGGCATGCATTGTGCTTCATCATGTTTGAGCTACGTAAAGGCGAATTAGTCGGATAAAGGTCCTTGCTGGCCTTGAGCAATGATAGATTCGTGGAGCGAAGCAGTTTCGGCCCCACCTGATACATGATATAATCATACTTAAAGCCTTATCTTTGTTGTAGAAGGCGGCAATCACTGCCGTAATCTTCAAATTCCGACGGCGCCAGGTGCGCAGTGCGTAAATCCAATGGCTCTGTGTCTCAGTGTAAATTCACTCAGCACGATGCGTATGTTGGGAGATGCTTAATTGAGCGCTCCTTGTCGTAAATTGTGCGGACAGGGCTCAGCTCGATGCTTTAGCGGTCACGCGTCAAATGCCATCAATTGGCTGCACAAGTACGCGGTGGCGGGTTAAAAAAAATGACCTTATAAAGCGTCAGTCCTTCGTATCGTTGTACTGCGGTAATTCGCCTTCTGGCTGAAGAAAGAAAGAATCCTATGATACTGGGGGGTAATTAACTAGATCACGTAATTTTTCAAAAGAATATACGCACCGGCTTTGCCTGAAATCATGCAGCAGCAAGTGTCGTGGCCGACTGAAAGAGCAAGTATCTATCCTAGTCGGCCATGACACACACAAATGCAGGGCTTGTGGATTATCCCAGATCGAAACAAGATGGGGATAGTAGTTTGATGCCCTTGCAAAGAAAGCAAGCGCAACGGGGTTTCGCTGTTGAATTTATACATTATATAAGATCTCTCCCGCACGCTGGCGTCACCTTAAATATGATTCCGAATGACCACCTGCAAAGTAACAAACGGGTTACTTCAGCCAGTTAGAATACCTCAAATCTTGGTGGTGTAGGTTAAATAGCCGAAATTATTATCTATTTTATTATTATTAATTAAAAGGGTAGCGTGGGTCTAGCCATTCCGTATATTATTACAGTTCAATGGCTTTTAAAATAGAGAAAAAAAATAATGGAGCTGTAATAATATAGGAACTGGGACTGGGAGGTACGTCGGTCAATACCCGCGAAGGGCGGTACGATGACACATTGCCGGAGATAGCCCAATAAGCCTACGAGCAAACCTTCCAATGGATGACCGCAGGCCAACCCGCACCGAAGGTGCGTGGTAGTCAGGTCGGAGGAGGCCCAGTACCCGAAATTCCCCATGGTGTAATGAGGGGTGCGGATCCCATAAGGGATCTTCGTCATAATTGAATCTCACTGTTGATTTTTGCAACAGCAAGCTTATCCTCACTGTTGTTTCACACATCCGGCTCACAAATATGGCGGCGCGAAAGGCATCAGCGACAATATTTAGTCGTCCTGGTTTGTATTCCACGGAGAAGTGTTCACGCAGAGAAGACTTAGATCAAACGCTTTGAGTACATATCAAATGTGTGAGCGCCTACACTCGAGGCGTTTGGATCACCGTGCACTGTGCACAGAGACGCAAAATTCAAGTCCTAAGGCGAGTGCGGCAAGCCCGCACTAATCATTGGTCGGAGAGACGAGATGAAGGGATACAGAATATACATCCCGAAAGACAAAGTGGTAGTAGTTACACACCATGTCAGGAACGTGGAGACTCTCGCGAACGCGCAGAATAAGCAGTTGAGGCGCGTACACCTCGAAGACTCGGAGAAGGCGAAATATGATGCCGAAGGCGCAGCTGCCGGCGGTAAAACGACGACTCGGAAGAAAAAAACAAAAAGAAGAGCAGCTGGACGCGAGAAAGACATCAGACGAGGTCAGCGTCTAAAACGAAACCTGCTACCGCAGTCAGCCATCAGCCAATGAGAATCTGAGAGGTCCCGCAGGCATTAGGAATATCGCCGTGTCTAGCGGGCTCGCGCCATCGCCTCGCGAGTACCAAGACCACCTTTACGGTGCTCAATTCCATTATTGCTGCGAAAGTCAGACTGTAATCTACGCCAAACAACTGCTCGTTACCACAGGCCACGAGCATGGCCTTGTAACGTTCAATAGCTCCGTCGGCGTCCGTTTTAGTCTTGAACACCCACTTTGTATGCAGTATATGACTCCCAATCGGTGGGGTCACTAATGTCCATACTCCATTCTCTCAAGTGCACTTTTCCTTTAATCCGCTCTTCATAGCTTGCTCGTAGTTTTTCAGGTCCGGCTCCCGTACACTATTCACTATGTCCGGGGCTACGTGAAGGCAGAGCAGGAAAAGCACTTGGAAATTTATCTGGCGATCCCGAAGGGAATGGTAATTCCAAAAGGTGTGCTGACTGCACTTGACTTAGACAGTTGCACTAAACTGGCACTCATATTGAAGAGAATCACTACAGGGCTTAAAGCAAGCGGGGAGGCAATGGAGTTAATTGCTGCACGCTAAGCTCGTTGGAATTGGCTTTGCGCGCTGCGTAATGGATATGTGTCGATACTACAAGCGACAAGGAGGCGAGATGACTGTTGAAGGCGTCTACGACGACCTTCTGGTCACTGCGTCTAATGGCGGCTTAATGGAAGCGTTTTTGCGAAAAAAATGAGCGTTTTGTCCATCAAGGACCCAGGCGAAGTACGGAAATTCTTGGGAATGCGTGTGACACACGACGAGTTGGGTAACTACACGCTGGATCAGCAGGCTGCTATCGAGGAGCTTCTGGAACAGTACGGTCTCGAGAGTTCTAATGTGGTGAGAACCCCGATTGGGGAAGAGAGCAACGAAGTAGAGCCTCAGGAAACGCAACTATTGCAGAATATGAGAACTCGTGGAGAACCTACGATACGGCTTTTTCAGTCACTTGTGGGAAGTTTGCTATGGTTTGCCAGATGCACGAGGCCCGACATTAGTTTCGCCGTCCACAAAGCGACACGACACACTCATCAGCCATCGATGGCGGACTGGAAGACGGCGAAGCGAATAGCGAGGTATTTGAAGGCCACTAAGGGCCTCAAGCTTGAATGAGTATCAAGGAAACTAAGAAGAGCCAGTTCAGTATTGAAAGATGAAGTGATGTGGACTTCGCGGCAGACAAAAGCGATAGGAAGTCTATCACCGGCGGAGTAATCACGATGGACGGGGCGATTATCCAGTGGATGTGCAAGAAACAGGCTGGAGTCTCGCTTTCTACAATGGAAGCATAATTTTTTCCTGCTTCACACGTCGGTCGAGAGTTACTCGGGCTGCGGGGGCTTTTGCGGGAGCTGCGATTCGAGGTAGCGGAGCCTATGCCAATGTTAATGGACAACCAAGCTGTTATAAGGCTGCTGGAGTGAGAGGATAGCATGGCGAGCGCTAAGCATGTTGACATTCGTGTCAAATTCATCTGCGACTTTGCGAGAAAGGGCATAGGAAAGCCCGAGTACGTGGAATCACGCCTGATGATGGCAGACCTTCTTACGAAGGCAATGCCGGCGCCCGGGATGGCCGAGCTGCGCGAAATTTTAGACTTAATGGAAGGCTTAGGAGGCGACGACCGAGGAGGAGTGTTGGAATCGGAGGTTACACTAGTGTAACCGCAGATTCAATCGCGGTTCGGCCGACCCTCTTAGGATCTTAGGATGGGAAGCGCTGAATTGCACGGGTGGTTATAAGGAAGGATGCATGTAAGTAGTTAGCTAGAGAACTACTTACTTTTAAATACACAACGGCATCCTCACACAACTAACATACTTTCCATCCTACTTTTATGCTCGCGATTATTAAGTCTTTGGACCTTCACGTCTAATTCGTCGTTCTCATTCTATCCTGACATTATTTTTTTGGGGTTGATCGAATAAAAAGCCATTCAAATTCTAATGCCAGGCTAATTTGATTGGTTGGAATTATTAAGCTCGCAAAATGCTACAGCGTCTTGCTCGGTCTGTAGTCTCACGCCTCTCCCTCTTGTATCTCCCCTCTCATCCTCACGTCTCCATTTGTATAGAATCGAAGGCGCAGCACCATGTTTGTTCTCTCAATCCCAACTTTTGGTATGTTCAAGAAATTACAAGTCCCGATGTAGACGGACACTGCTGCACTTCTCAACGCTCTCCAATAGTCCCGACCACAAGGACCAAAAAACGACTGTCGCTCTCGTAAAATCAAGTGAACTCAAGCGATTGCTTTCGCTGTATAAACCCGAGAAGAAGCCATTGCTTCTTTCAATTTCGGCCTTAAGTGTCTCCACATTCATCACCATGTGCGTGCCCTTTGGAATGGGTAAAGTCATTGATGTCGTGTCCGCGGGCACTGCTGCTACAATGCCGCTATCGACCGTTGTCACACTCCTTGGTGGCCTCTTTGCAACAGGATCCATTGCCAATATCATTCGCATTGATACGAGCAATATGATTGGAGAACGGCTTACAAATCGACTTCGACGAGACACGTACGCTTCGATTTTACAGCAGGAATTGGGTTTCTTTGACGCAACGCGGACGGGTGAGTTGCTCAATCGACTAAGTGCCGACACGACGTTAATTGGAAAAGTCTTGAGTGATAACGTCGCGAGCGGGTTACGCAGTACTGGACAAGCCCTCGGAAGTATCACGATGCTTTTTATCACGTGTCCAAAACTTGCGTTCATTATGCTGTCGATTGTGCCTCCATTGTCGTTAGGAGCCGTGAGTTATGGTCGTTTTGTGAAAGCATTGACAAGTCAAGTGCAAACGCGATTAAGTGAAGCAACGGAAGTGGCCGAAGAGAAATTGGGCAATATTCGTGTTGTACGATGGTTTGCCAAGGAAACAGAGGAACTTGAAATCTATCGACAAAAAATCGATCAAGTTTTGAATCTTGCTCGAAAGCGGTCGTTGGCAAGTGCCACGTTCTTTGGTGGAGTGGATTTAAGTGTGAAAATTAGTATGCTTGGCGTGCTTGGGTATGGAGGACAAATGGTTGCCGAAGGAGCTCTTACGAGTGGTGAATTGACGTCGTTTTTACTCTATACATTGTACGTGGGCTTCTCTTTCGCGGGTCTCTCGTCGTTCTACGCCGAGCTCATGAAAGGCATGGGATCGTCCTCGCGTGTGTTTGAGCTACTAAATCGTCCGCCAAAGACACGTGTGCCAGAAGGAGGCTGGACATCGCTTCGAAAGCCCTTTACTGGACACATTCAGCTTCAAGATATTGGGTTTGCGTATCCAACTCGGTCCGATGCCATGATCTTTAATGGTTTAAATCTCGAAGTGCTACCGAATGAAACGCTAGCGCTCGTCGGTCCCAGTGGCTGTGGCAAGTCCTCAATCACGTCTTTACTTGCTCGGTTTTATGAGTTGAATGGACCCAATTGCCGTGGCCAGATTCTACTTGATGGTGTCGACATTTCGACACTAGATCCAGCAGCGCTTCGAGGATTAATGGGCGCGGTTCCACAAGAACCACCACTCTTTGCCTGCTCGATTCGAGATAATATTGCCTATGGCTGCCCCGCCGTGACGTTGGACGACGTCATTCACGCTGCCAAAATGGCAAATGCTCACGAATTTATTCTATCGTTTCCAGATGGGTACGATACGATTGTGGGAGAGCGTGGGCAAGCACTTTCAGGAGGCCAAAAACAACGAGTCGCCATTGCACGGGCATTGATTAAGCATCCCAAGATTTTGATTTTGGATGAAGCGACTTCAGCTCTCGATCCAGAGAGTGAACGACTCGTGCAAGAGGCCGTGGATCGTGCGAAACAAGGTCGGACTGTGCTGTTAGTTGCCCATCGATTATCGACTATTAAGAGTGCCGACCGAATTGCCGTGCTTTCGAATGGTGGTGTGGTGGAACAGGGCACATTTGACGAGTTGGCGTCTCGAGACGACAGTATGTTTGCACAAGTGGTTTTAAATCGACAGAAATAACGTTTTTAAAAATAAATACAAGACGAGGAGTTTGACTAGGCATTTCTTGTTTGTGTTGCCGTTGCTGGCTCGATTCTATGCGTCGAATGAGACCTTTGGAGTAGCAAAGACTCTTTCCGGACGATAAATAAAGGGGCTTCTGTCGTGTTATCTTTAGGTACTACTTTTTTCAATTTAGTGCTCGTCGAATTGATGATTGAATTTTTTTTTATAACATCTCTAGAAAAATTTCGAAAATCCGCTTGATTCTTTAGATTTCGCTTTGAGTTCTTTTTTACCGTTTCTTTGATGTTTATCGTCTTGTCACGCTGTCGAGTGCAGCGGTCTATATTAGTTAAACTTCTGATGTGATCCAGTCAGGTAGTTGTTTGCAAACTGCGGTGCATAACAGTTGTCATAGCTGGACGGATTGGGAATCTTGGTATCGGACCGACTACCACGTTATTGTCAAATCCTGCAACACAAATGTCCGTCTTCGATTTGTTTTAATTTTTATTCTGATTCGCTTTTTATTGTATCAATGCAATGCAATTTCTCTTTTGAAATTTGTACTTGTAAGCCCTTTACGCTGACAGAAATTTTGTGCCTACCGTCAACAACATTGCGAGTCTTTCAGGCAAACCCTGACTACTCCATGCACTTAAGCGTCTTCTTGTTAAGCGATTGCCATGAAGATCAAGATCTCATTGTGGGAAACGTCCGTTACACCACTCTTTCGGACTCCTTTGGACGGAGACTGATTTAGAGAGACACGTTTGCTTTGAAGGAGCCGCACTGAGGAAAAGGCAATGATAAAAAAAGCTTGATCGAAAATCAATAATTATTTATATATTATTTTTGAATATTTTTATTGACTCGGGCGGAATACAAGCTGATGTATTCTACATAAATGACGCATAATGTTAGTGTGTCCGAGACTCAATTTGTGATTGATTATTGTACTTGTGACGCCTTCGATAAAGCGATTTTGCTGGCAAAGTTCTATTCAAACTCGACGTAACAATCTCCTCAGCTCTATCGTAATCTTTGCTAAGAATATATATATTGAAGTGCGATAGTGCAGGTGATCTGATAGTAACGAGTGTGATGGCATTTGTACTCGCTTTGTATCTGAATGAGTAGTCCAATAACTGAACAAAGTATTATTATTGTTTGGAGGATAGCTTCTTTCCATTGCTCCCTGCTTTCCTGGAAGAGTGGAACGAATGCAATTATCGCAGTGCGCCTAAATTTGAGTAGTTAGGACTGCCCAAATTCCTCAATATGATGTCGTAGAGTTTGTTGCGTAAATCACATGCGTTCGATATTGAAAAAATGCCGCACGAACCATGTCGTTCAGCAGCTTCTACTAGTCTATCAATGCACGAGACCACATAACGATTTCAAAACGTTTAGCATTCTACTTTTGGCTATTTAATTGCAACTGGCCAAAAGGAATTTCATATTTTATCACCCCGACGACCACGCATTGTTGAGATTATGACTTGACTGTCGTCGTATTAACTCGTAATTCAATCGTTGTTGCAGCTTGGCCTTGCACTCCCTTTCAACAAATTTTTTTCCAACACTTTTTCTCATACACCAAATTCCAAGACACGAAGTAATACCTAGCAAAAGCAATAGCGAACCAATGCTCGCCGCCAAAGCGACTGGTGGACCATATGAGTTCATACTAGACTTGTTAGGTGTGATACAACGTGGTCCCGCCCACGATTTACTGACGCACTCACAGCGCTTGTTCACACACCTTCCTGTTACAATCGTCGTAATCCTATTTCGATTGCCAATCGAATCATTTTCACGTTCCGTTTGCGCCAATTGAATGCTACAGTCGGCATCCGTGTGGCAAAAGGCCTTGCCACGCACTTCCACAAATTTGTTTTCTTCATCTTCGTATTCATTCAAATGATCCAAGATCCACTGGCGCGTAGGATGTGACTTTGGATCACATCCGATACTCATGATCGAGCGAGGTGACAAGTCTTGATACACACGAATATAGTCAATTTTTAAATGCATTGGAAACGCGTCGCAAATGGCATTGGCCACAGGATCCAATCCGTCACCGCGACATGGATTCTTGGGATTAGGAGGTTGAGCTCCCCATTTGCTTGACATGGCAACGTTAAAAATAATATACATCGGCTCTTCAATCATAATTTTGCGAGGGTTCTTGACCTTTTCTCCTTGAGGAGGATCAGTAATCGTTGTAGCAGGAATTTCATACAACGGATGACCTGAGAGCATCCAGCGAACATAGCCATTTGACCCGGGAATCCACTCGACTTGGTACTGCACAAATCCAGTGTACGCGGCCATGTGAACGGGCCAATTTACAGATAGAGCATCCATTTGAAAGGCAAAAGTCGACTCGTCATGTGGTTTCACGGGGATTCCATCAAGAGGCTTGCAGCTCGGATCGTCATTGCCGGCGCTGCAAATGAAATCACCCGTGTAAGAATTTATGGCTGAAAAGCATGTTCCGTTCGAATTGATGCCCCAGCGATCGTCCGTATTCGAATTCATCAAGTTGAGATCAGAACTAATATCGAGCGAAGCTGGACACGTTCGAAGCGAGCACATATTGTCTTCAATTCCAGCAGCCAATGCAGCTCGTACCGTCGCGTAGCTTTGGACTTCGCTATTATTGCGTTGACAGAAATTGTTTGCAGCGTAGCGCATGTTTTGATACCACGTTGGATGACCCCGTACATCAAGATAAACGCTTTTCGGAATCCCTGGAACATTGGCCCCTGGCGTTTCACACGAGCTCGAATATGCACACAACTTGTTATCGTCAGCTGGTGGAATCACGCGAAACTCCGGCGGCATGCCAGGCCCTACTTGAATTGACGACGAGATGATGGTCCCACCGCCTTCAACAAGATCGATTTCGGGTGCCCCTCTACCTTGATATGGATTCATTCCAGAACCTGGATTTGGATCGCACGCACTTATGCGCTGATTCGTTGAAGTGAATGTATCTGGTTCACAAGCATCATATGAAAAGGGCCACATCTTATTTGTCGACGCGCTAAAGATGGCACGGCCTAGATTTCCTAGCATCCATATGCCAGGCCACGTCGGATAGTAACGCAGCGATTGAGCTCGACCGCTTCCGTCTTGACGAATGTCGGGGTTGCCAGACGCCTCTGTTAAGGCTCCTGGAAGTTGGGCTCGAACTTCAACCATACCGCCTTGCAAACAGAATTTGTTCCACGACTGAACCATCCCTCCACGATAAAACTATCAAACGATGCAAAAACGACTATTTACTTACTTTATCCTGATTGAAATGAATGCAGTACGTACAAATGTAACATTCTGTAAGCCTGGCGTTTGAAGAAAACTATTCCAGACTTGCAGCTGGGTGATCGAGTCTTCTAGTTCAATTTGAAAGCTACACACGCCCGTTAGTTCATCGCACGCAGTTGAAGTCTTGTTATGGGCGTATACTTCCATGGCGTCATTAACCCCGTCAGGCTTTTCAATTGACGTCCACATGTGGTCGTCTCCAGGTCTAAAAGACCTTCCGGGTATATTAAATTCGTCGCTCATGACAAGGTCCCATGTATCACCGCGAGACGTCGTCCATGAATAGTGCTCTTCTGGTGTGTCTGGATCTACCCACATCTTTAGACCGGACTGCGTTGCTAATTGATGATCGTTTTTCCGATTCATTTTTAAAGCCCACGTGAAATAGCCCGCTGCAAGCCACATTATGGAAGAAGTCACCCAAAGCCTTTGCAAAGCCATCGCAGCGAGCCCTTCTTTATTAAATGCAAATGTGATACAACTAAATTTTTCTACGCGACAAGAGGTGATGATTGAAGGTGACATGGACTTGGGACGAGCGATGCCTTTTCCGTTGCTTTGAATGCAGTAATTAAGTCTTTCTCTACTTTTTAGAATTTTGTTTTGACGCCGTCCGAGCGGATTCTGTGTGGCTCTTTGCTGCATGTTACGTTCAAAGGTTACACATTGCCGCATATACAATTGACGTGCTATTTGGGAATACATTAGAATCCTTCATGTCTATGCTTTGTTTTACTTGGACCTACATGGTTTTGATAATCAGTCTGCTAAGCAAGAATGAGTGGGAATTACGCCAAAAAAGCTTAAATTGTTCTATTACTTGGCAATATTTTGATACCAAAGGTAGCATCAACGGGGAGTTGCTACTGAGCTTGTTTTCATCCAATCGATTATCGGCAAAGTGGCGCCACATTTCAAGTCAACTTGGTTGCCATGGGCGTGACGGGCTTGCTGCCGATGCTCAAGAGCGTCACAGACATGGTGCATGTATCCAAGTATGCTGGCAAAACAGTGGGCATCGATGTATCGGACTGGCTCTATAAAGGCGCGTATAGCTGTCCCGTGGACCTCGTACTCGGGAAACCAACAGACGCGTGCGGAACGAATTACCCTCCGTTTAAACTTCTATCATTTAATTTAACGCCTAAAAGGGCACCTGTAACAGGTACCTCAACTTTTCGTTGCAGCATCTCAAGCTCCTTCAGACGCATGACATCAAGCCAATTGTAGTGTTTGACGGCGCACCACTTCCATCGAAAGCCCACGAAAATGCAATACGTAGCAGGTTCGATCACTGCCACACAGCTGCTACGAAAACAAATGTACGCTACAAGTGACTGAAACAGTTACGTGTAGATCTCGCGCAGAGTGGCACGCAAAAGCGATGAAGCTCCTGCAAGAGCGGCAAGAGAACCAGGATGCACAAGCGATTTTCTCAGCGTGTGCGCGAGCTGTGCATGTGACAAATGACATGGTTTTAAGCCTCATTGCCGTGCTGCGACGAATGGACATTGTATTCTACGTCGCGCCGTACGAGGCGGATGCTCAGCTTGCGTTTCTGTCGACACACAGGATCGTTGATGCCGTGATTTCACAAGATTCCGACTGTGTGCCGTATGGCGTCCGGACCGTGCTGTATAAGTTGAGTCCCGATGGATGGGCGTGTGAAATCAAGAGGAGAAGTCTCGGGGCCAATGAAGAGCTCTCGTTCGTTGGTTGGTCCGAAGAAATGGTTGGTGAGTTGATGAGTATTCGAGGAGCTGCTTCAATTGATTGTGGACGTTGTAAAACGTGTAGTTTCTTCAGCTCTGTGTGCTTGCTGGATGTGACTATTGTCCATCCGTTCGTGGCGTTGGGATCATGACAGCGTACAAGTTAGTGCGGGATTTCAAGACACCGATGGAAGTAGGATTTGAACAAATGGGTATGTTGGGGCTTTAAAACGATGGTACTCACTCGAGTTGTTGGTAGGTTTTCAAAGCGTTGCAACAACTTAAAGGACCGGCTGTACCCGACGATTACGAGAGTCACTTTTACGCAGCAATTCTGACGTATCGCCACCAACTCGTATTTGATCCACGCGATGCCGTCCGTTGGTGCATGGATTGCAAGTTTTTTGTATCCGAATTGACATGGCTTTATGCTTGTTCATTGACAGAAACTGAAAATGCTACATCCTCTTGACATTTCAAATGACATTTTGCCACTGGTGGATCAAGGATTGCATTTTCTTGGCGACGTGGAACTTCGAGATAGTGTCGTCGCGGCTATTGCGTCGGGCCACGTTCATCCTGTGACGCACGAGAGCTACAGGTGGAAGGATGCTGCTGCGTCCACACTGTTTACAGAAGAGCAGGCAACGTCACATTCCAAAACAAGCATGACACGGTCGTCAACGTCATCCGAAAGCAATGACATCCTGTCTTCTCACCTTCATCGACGACATTACCGCAATTCGAAAGCTCTTGATGAATTGGCATTCGAAGAAACAATGTATTCTGCACCACCCGCAGTCGTGCGGGTCCAGTACGAAAAGCCACGGCCGTCTTCGCGCTCTTCGTGGACGCACTTGGATAGCGTCTTGGGTTCTTCGGATCACATTGTGAATTTCCGCAGCCCCAAGGTAAGTGAGAACTTTCAACCACTTGCTGCATTGCATGATCCTCCAGCAGTACGTCGCACTTCCGGCATCAAGACCTACAATTTAAAAGAGTTTGAACGTCGTCCCAATCGCGACCACGTGAAACGAGTCCGAAATCCCACGAATCGAAGAAGAGATGGAAAAGGTAGTGGCTTTGAAGGCGAAGTGCTCTGCCGAGTCGATCAAGGTCAGGTCCCAAGTCTAATAAGAAGCTCTAAATACCGACGTGACGCAGCAAGGGACAACGATGTGAATTCATTGCTAAACGAACAGAATGCTCGACTAGCCCAACAAAAGCGTCAACGAATCACTCCCAGTCCGTCGTCACCGCTATCGTCACGAGGATCCAGTGCTTCCAGTGGAAACCCACTCATTCGTCCAACACTTTCTGACTGCGGTCAACAGCCGTGTTTTTCGGAAAACAGCGGGGTTTTGAATTCACAAATGCCTCGTCGCTACGATTCGTACAAAAGTGGCAATTCCATCGTGCCGAAGCCTACGTCACACTACGCTTTTGCCACCTTTGCCGAGGAGAAATGGGATCGCATTCTACAGGACGAGATAGAAGACCGCCACAGTCACCAGAGAAGGGAGGAGGATCCCGTACTTGAATCAAGCTCGAGCGACATCATGTAGCATGACATGCATAAACCTTTCAATTGGAATATTAAGGCGTGGAATCCCTCTTGGCTAGCATTATTTAAAAATACAGTCGTCTTTTTTCTAATAAAAAAGCCCCAAAAAAAAACCCTAGACCAAACCTTCCGTCGCAGGTCGAGCTTCGTCATCTTTACCGCCGCCTAAAGCCGCTTGCAAGGCATATAGCCGTCGTCGTCGCATTCCTTCCTCGTCGGCGTGGCTCAATCGCAACGGAGTAAATGGCACGCTCGGATTACGGTCCAAATTGTGATAAGTAGCTCTGGCAATAGGAACTGACAATGGGGCGACCAAGGCCGCACGACTCGGTGGTTCTCGGTTCACAAAGCTCACTTCGTCCATGGAATCTTCCAGTGCTTGTATCCAAAGCGATCGGTCTCCGTCGAGGGCGCCTCCATCTACCCCTCCTCGCCGTCCAAAACGTCCCCGCTCGTAGTCTCGCAATAGAGGCATTTTCTCAATAATTCGTAGATTTATCATGGCCCGCTTCCGTCGCGGCAAGTCGTCATCCACAAGTCCTGCAAAATGGCAATCGAGATTTTCATTACCCACAAGCTTGGCAGGAGATGATGGTTGCGGACGCGCGCGTTTCGTAGATCTCACTTGAACTGCATTGTTTATCATCGAGTGGACAAGTAGCGACGGGAGGAGATGAAGCGGCTTCCGGCGGTCGTTTTGCACAGTGTAATTTGGACTGGGAGAGTCGCAATGAAAAAACGAGTTTTTGTAACCCTAACGTAGGGTTCGGCAATCTGGTTATCTCAGGTTTCATATGGACACACAGATTAGGCTTTGCGATCGCGAATTGTGTTACTGATATTATGCGACCCCTAATCGACTTAAGTCCGTAAAGATTAGCTGCTCAAAACGGACTGGATTTCCTTAAGTTACGTTTTTATGATAACGAACGCGGAAAGATTATCTACTCACAGCTCTTACAAGTTAGCTCAAGGCAATTATTCAAAAGCATTTTATTCTGTTGGCCTAGAACTTGACATTAAATCGTCGCGCGCCGAAGTCATGAGTAAAGGTAAGGTGCAAATGATGCTGTGTTACTACGACGAACGAAGGGGAAATAGAGTGCTTTTATTTTTGCAAGAAAGACTGTGGCATAGTATTTTTTATAGGCCGACGTTTTGTCCAATACACTCTAATAATTTACTACAGTTCTAGCAAGAGGAATAACTATTGAATGGAAAGGGCAAAAGAATAATACATCACAGACTTCGAGTAGCGTGCACCAGTAACTACACGAATGTCTTTGCTGCACACACAAGGTAGAAACCGGCCTAAATAAGCCCGGTGGATAAAAACTGCAAGCTCTATATATTGTATGCTTGCGATTCGTTGAAAATCGGTACACAAAATTCATATTCTACGGAGAGGCTGCCAAAAGCCAATGCGTGCCTGAATGTGCGTTAAGGCCGAAGATGGTGTCTGTTTATTCGCAAAGTTCCGTCACCTTTATGGTCGGAATATCTCAATTGGCCACTAATTCCTTCGTCACTCGCACGGCCCTGCAACAATACAATTCTGCTTATATGCCATTGAGGATTAGCATGCGCATCTGTCACTTCGCACTGCTTAGTGTTGCAATTTCTATCACGAACACGTTGGCGAGCACGGTGGATGAATCGGACGCCCTGAACGAGGGCAGCAATTTCGTCACGAGGCTGCGGGTGCATTCGGATGCACCAATTGGTACTGACGATGAGGAACGATTTTTCGGACACCTGGGAAACCAGCCAAGATGCCTGCAAATATACCGCAAAAGGTTTCGAAATTGACGCCTAATAACAAGCCACTCCCAAAAGTACAGGAATCGATGTTTCATAACAAGCCACCGCCAAAATTCAAGGAAATGCCATCTCATTTCCGAAATGATGCTAAAGTCGCTCTATCAGGCCAAAATGATGATGTCGCCACGGAAACATTCGAAACGTGGCTCAATTCTAACTCAAAAGGTAAAATGCCTTTCTTGTCTGATTTAGCAGATAAGCTAAGCTTAAGTGACGCTGGCATGGCAAAGGCGCTGGCAAATGCCAAGTCGACTGAACCAAATGGTGACAACGTGATAAAAGCATATCAGCGGCAACTCATAAGAGATACTGTCAAGAAAAAAAGTACGAAGGATCCAGTTGCACTGTACCTTAAAAGTCATTTTCCAGATTGCTATCAAGAAGCTTTGGATCTAGCGAAAAAGAAACCGTTGAGCCGTCGATCTAATCGCGTTACTGCAGAAAATTTGACGTTCTAAGATTTTTCAATGTTATTAATGCCTCATTGTAACGGGGTGTACCGTTACATAAGTTTATTTCCGAAAACGAGTAGTAACTAATATTATGTTCTATGATAGGAAATAAACAAAGAAGCACAAATAATTATCTTTATTCATTATTCAATAGCTCCAAAATTACCAGATTTGGTTAGATTGACGCAATAAGACATCAGTTCTATTGATTGGTTTATTGGACTTTAAAATCAACACAGTTAATCGTCACAAGGCACGATAGTGCGGTGCGCAAGTAGGCACACATATAGTTAGTTATTAATATAATGAAGTCAGTAGTAGATAGAAGATCGTTACGTAGGAAGCTAACTATATTAATACAGTTTACTTTTTTTCTATTCTAAAGCCTTAGAACTAACTTTTGATAGTCAAGCCTACTAAGCTATCTGTTATTTTCCTCTGCACGTCGAGTACGTGAAGTAACCAAGACATCCAATCTTCATCGAAAATTGTTTTAATTAGTACTGTTGTCAGTACTGGCAAAGGTGCCCCGTCACACCTGGTAGCACTTCGTAATTCGTTCAACGGCCTACGCACGTTCCATCCAATATTGGCATGTGGATGAAGAAGGAAATATCTTTAAGCCCCTAAAGAAGGCTTTCACGCAACGCGCGAAAGATTCATCGAACGTTTCAATCCATCCGTTTGAGAAGGGTGGCGTATTTTTGATATTTAGGTGCTCTACGAACCTTGTAACTTTTGACTTGTTAAGCTTTGTTGTTATACAGACAGGTCTTCATTTGAGTAACCTTGAATGGAAAACGATCGAGCGCATGAGCAGGCGAGCCAGCCGTTAGCGCCATGTTGTTCAATCTTCAAAGAGATGAGGAACATGCGGATACACCTAAGTCTATACAACAAGAACTCGATAAGGCTCAACGGGTAGTAGAGTTGAAGGCGGCTCCCTTTTAAGATGATACGTCAAATAAGACAAAGTCATTGAAGCTCGCCGTATCAATGATGATGCGACGAAAGTGAAGTTTGGCATGTCCAACCAACTAAGCCGGAAGTGCCAAATCTTGGGACCTAGGGCTCAAACTTCTCGACTTATTTGTCTTTGAGTCATATTGTATCTTTTGCACCCGGCTCAGGCATACATTTGAGCCGCTACGTGCCGAATTAAGGGCTCGAGTCGAGCTCCTGGATTTAAAGCAAGGCAAGCGTGACCTTCACGCTTATGCTCAGCATACACGATACCTGATCAGTTGTATCGTGAGTCATCCAATTGATGAACAAACACAGGTAACTATGCTAGTTAAAGGTCTATTCCGGCTAGAATTAGAGGCGCTCGATCAAGCGATCTCTATAGCGGAACTGGAGGATTCAGCCTTGAAAAAACTTTTATTTACTCTAGTGCTTATCGTCCTCCGAGACGACAAGAAAATGGAGGTCCAGAACCTATGGACCTCTCGTATGTAGAGAGCGAGAAACATCGCTCTCCAAATTACAAACGATTTTAAGAATGTATTCGATGTCAAAAGACGGGCCACTTTGCCTGTGAATGTAGTGCCCCACGCGTAGTGCCTAGAAACACTGAGCGAAACGATGGATCTCCCGCTTCGAACAGCAGAGGACGCGGATCCGACGCTGTTGCAAATCGCGATAAGGAGGCGGATCGTAAAAAAAACGGTCGGGATCAGTGTGCGCAGAGCACCCTCCGGATCTAGCAACGTCAAAAGAATATGCAGGTCTTCCGACGAAAGTTGCTCCTCACACACATACAACATTGTGTGTAACTGCCCCAGGGGACGAGGTTAATCCCACCACCCTAAAAAATTATAGTGGCAAATAAATTGCCACTAAAGTCGATCGACGCCAATGGCTAAAAGGTCTCAGACTGAAATTTATCAAGGGCAATATCGCTCTAACGAGCACGACAGTGCGCAAAGCACAAGGCGTATATATAACAGTAAAGAAACGTGTAGTTGATATACATTACACGTCAAAGGGTAGACAGAATGATGATGATCTCATTGTACTGGATTTAAATGACAAATTTAATGTCATCCGTGGATAAAATGGCTCAGAAATAACGAGCCATGCATACATTGGTAGTATCAAGCCGTAACGATGCCTGTCTCTCGTTCATCAGAGGGCCATCTGATAAACTTATTGGAGCAATTACAAGCGTGTGGATGAACTACGAGTTGGTGCAATGGCCTCACTTGTGGGTCGGTCGTTTGCATGACTACACAAGATCTCAGTGTGAAAACCCATCAGACTGTGGAGTTAGATACCGACGGCTGTGCAGAGGAACAGGCAGCGTGGAAGTTCGACCACTCGAATAAGTTGAGTGGTACGAAACAGGGATGCTTGCTTAGAAAGCAACATCCAATAAAGTTAAAACGCCTGTCTATAAGAGGCAGAGCTAAAGCCCTAGATCGACTGGAGAGTCGATCGTAGGGGGTTCGCCGTAACCGTCTCAGAACTGGAGCAGACAAGGGGAATCCGACTGTTCAATTAAAACAAAGCATTGTGATGGCCAGAGACGGTGTTGACACAATGTGATTTCTGCCCAGTGCTCTGAATGTCAAAGTGAAGAAATTCAACCAAGCGCGGGTAAACGGCGGGAGTAACTATGCCTTCTTAAGGTATGGCTGTGCAATTACAGCTAGAGGCAGTTGGGAGGATACCCCCCCCCAAATAAAACTTCATGAAATAAGTCCCCAAGAATGTGCGGGAATAAGTTCCCAGAAACCTGTCGTCAAAGGTTCCCAGGTAACTTTGGAAATAAGTTCCAAAGAGGAAACCGAGACATTAAATATTTAGTGTACAACAGATCAAGTGTAGGCGCTAATAAACTTGATCTGATAACACTTCCAAAGTTAACTTGGTCGATAACTTAATTGCCAACGCTTGAGCCGAAACGTTTCTTGCGTGATCAGCATAGTGGTAAAATCAAGCAGATCTGCGTACATGTCACAGATGACAAGTACGTGGACGATATTCGATCGGCAATAGTAACTTCTGAGAGCGGACGGCTTCTAAGCAGCTCATAGAAGACAAAAGTCTCCTCGACGAGAAGACTCGGATTGAACGTTTAACGTCCCAATCTTGGGAGTCTTTGAAGACAAACCTTTTTTATAAAGACTTGATCGAATTCAAGGATGTATTCCCTGATTCCACACCGTCCGAATGGCCTACGGATAAAGCACTTGACACGAAATCGACCTGATAACAGGCTCGAAGTATTGTGCCATTGCCTCGTGATCAAGCATTAGCGATCGACAAAAAATTGCCGATCGCTTATACGCGGGCCAGTAAAGGAGTCGACCTCCCCACAGAGCTTTTCGACCTTCTGCGTGCGTAAAAAGCAGGAGGATAGCGGATTGTGCATGCGTTCAATAATTTGAACGCTGCAACGGTACCGGCACAAACGTCGATACCACAACAGTCGTAATCATGGATGGTATGTCAAAGAGTGCTATCTTTTCGTCAATGGATCTGATGTATGGATTCTATCAGATCCTAATGCGTGAACAAGAAATCCCGCTTGCAGCAGTAAGTACCTCAAGCAGAATGATATGGAAGTGGCTAGTTGTGCCACAGGGACTTAGTAATGCTCCTGTGACATTTTACAAATGTGTAACAAATCTGTTGAGATCGATGCAAGATTTCGCACCGAGCTATTGGATGACGTCTTCGTTCATAGCAGAACCGTAAACGGGAAGTCGGGTGTTGAAGTACATTGATCCCACGTCCAAAAGGTTCTTACACTTATGTGTTAGCAAAAGTTGTATGTAAAACTCAAGAACTGTATATTTGATACAAGCGAAATACCACTTCTTGGGTGCATCGCCGGTAGACATGGTGTACTCCTGATTCATAAAAATAAAGGCGACCACCGATTGGCCTGTGCCAGTCGATGTTAAGGGGCTTAGAAAGTTTATCGGCTTAGCAACGTACCTGCACAAGTACTCACGCATTTATGCCGATATGACAGTACATATTTCTACTTTATTAAAAGAGAAGTGCAAAGCGGTCACGGAACGCTGATTGTCAGCGTTACTTTGAGGCTATCAAGCAAAGCTTTATGCGATCGCCAATCCTGGTGATTGCGGTTTTACAATCGGCTGGGTTAATGCAGTATGAAACAGACGGCCCAGAGCGCGTCGTCTGTTATTGATTGCGTCAGCTTCAACCAGCTGATCGCATTATCTAGTGCATGACAAGGTACTCCTCGACATAAAATACGCACAGGCTAAGATTAGGGTCTATCTTTTGAGATATAGACCGTTCATTGTTTATACGACCATGGGACTTTACGCACGGCTCTAAGCAGTCCACACCTCTCGCGAAGAATGGCGAGATGGTTGTCTTTTCTCTCGGAGTAAAACTTCATTTTAGAATACAAACCAGGACAACTTAATGTCATCAATGATGCCCTTTCGCGCAGGCCCGATTTTGAGCAACAGTGACCTTAAGCACACTGTTGCTACAATAAGTATTCCGTCGTCAACATTACTCGACGACGTTAGAAGAGGTTATCAAGAAGATAATGCTCTTGAAAAGAATAATTGATTACCTTAGAAATCCATCCCAACAATCTTCGAAAGGAATGTCGAAACTGTATGGATCCTCAACAGATTGGTACACAAGACGCAATGAGTTATTGTATTATACAGACATTGCTGGTGACACACCTCGTGTCGTCATCCCTACCCAAAATAATTTGCGACTACGCATCATGTATGATTACTACGATGCACCAATAAATGGGCATCATGGACGTGAGAAGGCTTATCTCACGATAAGTCGCGACGTCTTCTGGCCACGCCAGTATGAGTTCGTCCGCAAGTACATACATACGTGCTTGCGAAGTTGGTCAACGGGTAAAGCCCAATGCTTCATTCCGTGCTCCGTTACAACCTCTGCCTGTCCCGGCAGAGTGTTAGCAGTCCGTATCTATGGATTTCGGTATCGGATTTCCCAAAGACAACAGCAAGAATATAGGTATTCTTGTTTTTGTTGATCGTTTAGCAAGATGGTGCATCTTGCTGCAGTCCTGGAGTCGATCATAGCCAAAGGGGTGGTGCTAGTTTGAGTTACCAAGAAAGGAGTGATTCTAAGGATCGCTCCGAGAGCGACCTTCACAGTAGCCACTGAGTGGGCGATGACGGTGACTTGGACCAATCACTACAATTGGTGTATCAGAGTGATTCTAAGGATCGCTCCGAGAGCGGCCTTCACAGTAGCCACTGAGTTGGGCGATGACGGTGACTTGGACCAATCACCTACAGTTGGTGTATCAGGTAACTTGTCACCTTTACATGCAGTGACAGTAGCAGATGACATATTCCAGTCACCTCCAACGGAAGTAGAAGGTGACTTATTCTTCGCAGTAGACGCAAATGCGTCTACTGAAACATTTGCATTACCAACAGCTGCACTGATTCGTGGAGCTGTTAGCATTGTGGCCTCACGGGTTATGCGCACGGACTTATTAGTCGACATATTGAATTTTTAATTCATTATGCAATAAAATTGGATTTTAAATGAGAAATTAACAATGCAAATTACATCGGAATACATAATAATATTTCCATGTCACTCCACATCAGTCACTATTGTGACTGTTGGTTAGGGGGTGATATAACGGGGTGACCCGAAACAAAAAAAAAATCTTTCAGAGGAATAATAAATAATATTGCCTATGAGAGGGAATAAATAAAAATGTACAAGATTATTATAAAAAAATTAATTTGACTTAAAAGATCCATATTACCGAATTTGGTAATATTGACGCAATGAATCATTAGTTCTATGTGATTGATGAAATCGCTGATCTTGGTGATTGCAGACCATCTTATGTCGATATGGTTGTTTTTCTTCGCGGAGTATGAATTCTACTTGGCATGCAAATAAAGGCGACTTAATGTCGTCGCTGACACGCTTTTGCGCCGGCCTGGATCGCCTAATATTTGTGAGAAAACAAGCTCATTGCTGCAAAACTAACTTCAAGTGTTCTGATGTCAACACTTTGACGACGTAAGAAGAGCCGAGTAGATAAGGCTCTTAAAGGTTTGATGGATCACCTTAAAAACCTTCTGAAAAGATTGACAAGATTGTATAGTCCTTCTACGCAACACGCGATGGCTTACTGAAGTATACAGCCATCGCTGGCGACATACCTCGTGTTGTCGTTCCGACTCACACTGATTTGCGATTCCACGGTCTAAATGGGCTTAGGACACCGTTAGCTGGCTTACATGTGCACGTGAGGAAGCATTGAATAAGTCCGTTTTATATGCAAAACCCTAATATGAAAAGACTCTCGACCTCATTATAGTCTTCCATCCACGGCCGACATATTACCGGATAATAATTGGTCTTACTCCCCATAAAACACACATTAACATGCGACGTGCTACACCCGCTAATTCCGGTATAGCAATCTACTTAAGGACCATGTATGTAAAACTTAGGATCATGTAACGGGAAGGGCCCATTACATCACCCCCCCTCCCAAGACAGCATTCAAGCACCGTGAGCGCTCACATGAATATCTAGAGACGACAAACACACGGGAATCCAATTAACGATGGCGGGACGAGGTGAAAGCAATCAAGGAGCGCCGCAGAGGACTTTCAGCGGCAGCGCATACGTCCACATAATGGACGCCGACATTCGGCCGTGGACGCTCTTTGACTTGTTCGGAGTAGATTTTCCTGACTCTCCTGACACCATGCGAGATCATTTCCAGCGATTTCGCTGCCTGCGTGAAAAGACGATTGACGGCGTCGGATACGATGCGCTTGAGACGTCGTGGTGTGCCTTCATTCGGCGGTAAAACCGGATGATGTCCGGCGGTCGCAGCTTTATCGGTTGGCTGGTCGACATTGAGGATCTCCGCGCTGATCATTCCCTCAGCGCCTTACGCGACAAAGTGTGCGTGTTTATTTGTAACGAGGACCACCTCTGCTTTGTACACGATGTCGAGGAGTGTTCGTCTTGCTCTATTATGCCTAGACCGACCGGAAAAACTTGGAGATCCCACCTCGCTGAGCGACCGCTCAGCGAGATCGAGCCTGCTTGGAACGGCAAGCACGAGCATAGCCTTGGTGAAAAGGAAGCCACCACGATTATTTACGGCTCGCGTTGACTCCGCCGGGTCTTCGGCAGGTCAGTGTGACTCCCTCGCGTGAGATGAAGACGAATTCGCAACTCGGAGGCGGTTCCATTCGCCGGAACGTCGTCGTGATTATTTTTCGCCTCGGGAATCGCGCGCTTCCCTTATGCACCGGACGCACTCAGTCGATCTGAGCGATCAACAAGTCGATCAACGATCCAGCGAGGTCCATTCGCGGACCGTTTCGGTGGTAATGCACTCGTCCGGGTCGCTCAGGACGGTGTGGACGCCGCGGCAAACCGGGTTGCTGACGCTCAACTCAAAGCAGAGAATGCGTCGGAGCGCGCTGCGCGAACAGGGCGGACGGCGACTGGGATCTATCAGTCGAATCGCTAGTTGCTCGAGCGTGTAAGGATGCTCGATCGTCATATCGTTAGTCGCCCGCAAATCGGATCGCAGCTTCGCCCGATGTCGGCCCAGCGAAAGGCTTGCCAGGAAGGGCGCTCGATTTACGCGCCACTGACTGCCTGCTGAGCTGAATCGGGAATCGTAGCTGGACCACTCGACGTAGAACGTCAAGTGCAATCGAAGAGACGTAGGAATGTCGAGAGTGTAGGCTTCTTCAATCCTTTGAAGTACCTGTTAATTCCAATAAATTTTAGAGCGAGTTTAATCGCTCCCAAGTTTGTTACTGCTGAGTATTATATGCCTTCGGTTGATAAGAGTACACGATCTCCAGCCTTAAGATTATTCGGGCTCTTTCTTCCACGTTTGTCAGCGTTCTCTTTTTGTTTGTCCACAGATTCCTGAAGTGTATTCCGGAAAAAAAGAATTTTAACTGTCGCTGCAGCATGATGTCGCTCACAGCGACGTCATCGATCGGACGCGCCAATGGTCGCAGCGCGTAATTAGCCGCATTAGGCGGTGCCCGGGACGTCCAAGCCCTCCATTATGGATCAATTAATGTCTTCAAATTCCATTTCGCCAAGGGTGACACCACTTTGAGTGGCGTCGAGATCGGTTGTTGCACCTGCGACTGTGTGACCACATCAGCGCTGGTCATAGCGTGAGCTGCACTCGATAATTTCGGATGCTCGACATCGGCTATATCTTCCTTAAGAGTGGAGCCACGAAGCACCGTGGACTACTCACAGCAAGCCGAGCGGAAACACGAAGGTGGCGCGCATTATTAGCAAAGAAAGGCTCAAACCCGTTGACGCGGGTTCTGCCTTGTTGATGCGTGAACTCTGCAAGCGGGAGAAAAGAGCTCCAATTTGTAAATGATGTCGCGTAGCTGCGAAGAACGTCTTCGAGAAAGCCATTGGCGCGTTCAGTCTGCCCTTCCATTTCCGGATGGGCGGCCGTCCACATCATCAATTTTGTTCCGAGAAGTTCGAACAATTTCAGAAGGCGGAAGTGAATCATAGATCGCGATCGGACAACTGATCTCGCAAGACCATGATGAAGTGCACTGCGGCCAAAGCCGCGGTAATTTGTGCCGTAATAGGAATGAGATGACACATTTTGACGAATACCAGGATGCTCGTACGCCCTTGTCGTCAAATGAAAGGTCGAAGATGAAGTCCATAGAAATTGAGAGCCATACATCCGAGGCGATAGGAAGTGGTCGCAGGGGGGCCTGCGACGAGGGTGATGGCTTTACACGCTGGCAAATCTCACAGGTTCATACCCAATTGCGCTCTACTTATACAAGTCAGGCCAGTAAAGATTGCGCAAAATAGCCGAAGTCTTTTCGCGGCCCCAGCAAAGCTCTCATCACGCAGAGGTGTTGAGAGAATAGGGAGCTCAACAGTTCGAGCTGTTGAGACAGCAGCATGTATATGTTGCTAGCGGGCGACGCTTCCACGTCGACCCAAAAGCTCAAATATCGGACTCTCTACGTTTTAGGAAGTCGAAGGCGACTCCTTCTTAAGACAATTCGTCGAATTAGACGACGTCACGTGCCATAGGACTCAAGCTTCACGATTCATTTGTCTTTTAATAGTAAGGGGCTTTGAACCCGGCCCAGGCAAACATTTGAGCCGCCACGTGCCGAATTCAAGGCTCGAGCCGAGTCCATGGATTTGAAGCAGGGCAAGCGGGATCTTCACGAATATGCCCAACATACACGATACCTTTTAATTTGCATCGCTTGATCATGCGACTCTAGTCTGGCTCGATCTAGAGTCGCATAACCAAGCGATCCCTGTGCGAATCAGGAGGACTTCAGTCTTAAATTGGCTTTCTCCCTACTTGGTGCTTTTCGTTCAAACAGACGACATGAAAACGGAGATAAGAAACATAAAGACCTCTGGTATGTAGAACGCGAGAATTCTCGCTCTTTAAATTACAAACGATTGCAAAAGTGCAATCTTATCAAAAGACGGCCGCTATGCCTATAAGTGTAGTGCCTTACGCCCTGTGGCTAGAAGCACTGAGCGAAAGGGTCGACCTCCCGCTAGAAACAGCGGCGGACGCGGATTCGACGCTGTTGCGAAATCGTATCGGCGAGGCAGATCGTCAAAAAACGGTCAGGGTCAGTAGTCGAGGAGCACCCTACTGATTTAGCAACGTCAGAAGAACATGCAGGCTTTTCGACGAAAAATGCTTTTCACACACTAACATAGGGGATAAGGTTAATCTCATCCCCTTAAAATAATAGTGGCAAATAAATTGCCACTAAAGTCCCTAGTCGATTGTGGGACGCCAATCGCTAGAGATCTTAGACTGAAATTTGTTGAGGGCAATATTGCTCTAACGGGCATGACAGTGCACATAGCATAAGGACATCTGTAACGGTAAAGAAACGTGTAGTTAGAATTTAATGCATGTTAAAGGGTAGGCAGTACGATCACGATTTCATCGTGCTGCATTTGGATGACAAATTTTAATTCATCCCTGGATTGCGATGGCTCAGAAAGTACGAGCCAAGCATAAAATGGCAACATTAAGCCGTGCCGATGCCTGCCTTTCGTTCATCTATAGGTCATTTGATTAACGTCTTGGGGCGTCAACAAGTGTGGATGTCCTATAAGTGAGTGCGATGGCCTCAGTTGCGGTTGGGTCGTGTGCACGACTGCACAAAACCTCAGTGTGACAAACCATCACACTCGGCGGTTAGATCTCGACATCTGTGTAGCGTCAAAGCTTAACCATTATGACGGTGACACAGTTACCGACGCCTGTACACAAGCACAGACAGCGCCGAAGTTCGACTGCTCGAATAAGTTGATTGGTATGAAACAAGGATGCTTGCTTAGAAAGCAATGTTCGAGAAGAGTTGAAACGCCTGCCTATAAGAGACAGATCGAAAATCCAAGACCGACTGTAGAGTCGATCGAAGATAATTTCGGTTAGGTTGTGCAACCTCATTTAGAGGCAGTCATGGATATTACTCCCCAACAAAACTTGAGGGAATAAGTCTCCAAGAATCTGCGGGAATAAGTTCCTGGTCAATGGTTCTTAGTTTCCTATGGAACACAAGATTCAAAGAGGAACTGAGACTAGATGTCTTGGTAAACAACGGATCGAGTGTAGGCGCTCACACATTTCATGTGTACTCGAAGCGTTTGATCTAAGTCTTATCTAAGAGAACACTTTTAGCCATCGATGAGCTGCTGAGACATATTTTCCTTGCTTAAGGAGTCCTTCCCGAGATGGTTGGATTTCTTCGCAGAGTAAAACATCTCCGTCGAATACAAACCAGGACGACTAAATATCGTCGCTGATGCCCTTTCGCGCCGCCAGATTTTGAGCCGGATGTGTAAAACAACAGTGAGGATAAGCCTGCTGTTGCAAAAATCAACAGTGAGATTCAATTATGACGAAGATCCCTTATGGGATCCGCACCCCTCATTACAACATGGGGAATTTCGGGTACTGGGCCTCATCCCACCTGACTACCACACACCTTCGGTGCGGGTTGGCCTGCGGTCATCCATTGGAAGGTTTGCTCGTAGGCTTATTGGTCTATCTCCGGCGATGTGTCATCGTACCGCCCTCCGCGGGTATCATCCACGTACCTCCCAGTCCCAATTCCTACATTATTACAGCTCAATTTTTTTTCTATTTAAAAGCCATTGAACTGTAATAATATACGAAATGGCTAGACCCACGCTACCCACCACCAAGATTTGAGGTATTCAAACTTGATAAAGTAACCCGTTGTTACTTTGCAGGTGGCCATTCGGAATTATATTTAAGGTGACACCAGCGTGCGGGAGAGATCTTATATAATGTTTTATTCAACTGCGAAACCCCGTTGCACTTGCTTTCTTTCAGGGGCATCAAACTACAATCCCCATCTTGTTTCGATCTGGGATAATCCACAAGCCCTGCATTTGTGTGTGTCATGGCCGACTATGATAGATACTTGCTCTTTCAGTCGGCCACGACACTTGCTGCTGCATGATTTCGGGCAAAGCCGGTACGTATATTCTTTAGAAAAAAATCATGTGATTCAGTTAATTACCCTCTGTATCATAGGATTTTTTCTTTTCTTCAGTCAGAAGGCGAATTACTGCAGTACAACGATAAGAAGGACGGACGCTTAAGAGTCAATTTTCTGCTCACCCACCACCGCGTACTTGTGCAGCCAATTGATGGCTTTTTGACGCGTAGCCGCCAAAGCATCGAGCTGAGCCCTGTCCGCACAATTTACGACAAGAAGCGCTCAATTAAGCATCTCCCAACATACGCATCATGCTGAGTGAATTTACACTTGAGGCACCGAGCTATTGGATGTACTCACTGCGCACCTGACGCCGTCGGAAAAGGAAGAATACGGTAGTGATTGCCGCCTTCTACAACAAATAAAAGGGTTTAAGTATGATAATATCATGTATCAGGTGGCGTCTAAACTGCTTCGCTCCACGAAGTTATCATTGCGCAAGGCCAGCAAGGTTATTTACCCGACTAACTCGCCTTAACGTAGCTCAAGCATGATAAGGCACGATGCATGCCCGACAGCTTCGCAATTAAAAGCAATTCAGTTTACGCTCTTTAGCAGCGAATTAACCTATTAAGGCGTCTATGTCTATGCAAATTAGGTCGCGCTCTAACTACACATGTAAATTGCTTTGCAAGAAATATGGGTCAATCCGGCCGTGCATGCGTTTCCGATACAATCAACAAGCATTTTTCTCGATATATCTAAATCTTGTATGTGCTCTGAATACCAGCGTTGCATTCATCAAAAATAAAGCTGTAACAAATCACTTTAGTTAGTTAGCTCGCGATCGCAGCACGAAGTACCTCAAACCTTTTTCAATCTTGCACTTTGATATACTATTTCCAAGGTCCCTGATTTACACTCGCAAAAATCGACGCGCATGTGCTCGGGTTTTCGAAGCAATATACTGCGTTGAGCGACCCAGAGCATTTGCGGCGACCTTGATTTTCCTAATGGTCAATTAAGTCGCAACAAGAGGGATTGATTTAGCCAATTAAAATACCTCTAACCTAGGTGAGGTAGTCTAGCAAAAACCTGGAGTGGATCTATACATTCCATTAATGTGTTAGGTTTTCTTTCAGTACGATCTTCCATCACTGACTCAAATAAATTAATAATTAACAATACGATGCGCCTCCTCGCGCAACGCCTTATAGTGTCTTGTATCGTTTGGCAGAGTTAGTTCAAACTTGAATTAACCAATCAATAGCTCTATATAATCAGCGTTTTATGGTCACTGTGCATTTACCTTGAGTAAACACGAAAGATGTAATGCTTTTTCGGCATAGTTGCACGAATTCTTATGCAAGTATGCCGTCAGACCGAGGAGCTTACAAAACCCCTGTACATCGACTGGCACCGGCCAGTCGGGGATCGTCTGGGTGCCACCAGTCCAGATGGCCCGAGTATTCATTGTCGGGGTTTAATGCTTCTACGAGAGGTCGAGCTCGAGTTACCAGAGCTCCTGGTAGATACAAGCGAGACGTATGTGATACACACTTCTAACGACAATATTTAATAAATTTGCCTAATTAAGGCATAATCCGCAGCATTATATTTATTCTACTTCGGTTTTTATACGAACCGTTGTGCTTACTTCCCTCGATGAAAGACAAGAAAACAAAACGCAACGAAGAAAACTAAATTAATGTAATAACTTCTATTTATAATGCATTGCTTATTTAATTGTTAATATATTAAGGCTAGTAGATAGAAGATCGTTCTGAAAGAACTTAATATATTAGTACAGTATTGCTTTCCCTATTATAACGCCTTAGAATTAACCCTTTGTAGCTAAGGGTTATTACCTACTAAGAACCTTCCTCTTAAAGTCGTGTACGTGAAGTTATCGAGACACCGCACCTATTATCCGTAATAAATGGAATTTCAACCTTTACTATAATCTGTGTTGGATGATTGGTACTGTTGTCATTACTAGCAAAGGTGCTCCGCCTTTCCCTAGAAAAGGTTGTCGCTATCGTAGATTACTACATTACATTATTTTGTTCTATGCTGCAGTTGCTGCTTTTGTGATGACACAATTTTTATCGACCTGATAAAACGCTGCTGCTTTGTCAATTTCAAGCTGGTCATTAATTGAATAAATGTTTCCCATTACATCGGTAGCACTTCGTAGTCCGTTTAACGGCCAACACATATTTTATCATACTTGGACATGTTGGATGAAAAAGGATGTAGCTTTAAGCCCCTCAAGAAGGCTATCACGCAACGCGTGAAATATGAACATATTTTAGTGACATTGAACGGAGAGCGATCGAGCGCATCAGCAGGCGGGCCAGCCGTTAGCGCCATGTTATTTAATCTACAAAAGGATAGGCAACAATCGGCTATGGTCGAGTCCATACATCATAAACTGTACGGGGCCCAAAAAAAGTAACTTTACATCACAGATGACCTACCGCTTAGGATTCATGGCACTCGTGAATAATCCGAGTTTCTAGATCAGGATCGTTAACAACCACCGTCCGTGGCTCATCGAAACGATCGATGCTACACACCAACAGATCTCCGTCTAAGCTGTAACGTGTGATGTGATCACGCTTCGAACGAGAAAGAGCTCCCACTAGAGCATCGTTAGTTGAGCGTAAATACGCGATTATGCCAGCATGATCGCGATTGCCGTCGTAAGCCGCTACAACTTTATCGTGAAGAGGCAACACTGGAACGACTCAAATTTAATTCAGTGACACACCAATCGTCATCATCGTCGTCAGTATTCTGACGACACAAATCCAGGCGAGGATCANACCACCAAGATTTGAGGTATTCTAACTGGCTAAAGTAACCCGTTTGTTACTTTGGAGGTGGTCATTCGGAATCATATTTAAGGTGACGCCAGCGTGCGGGAGAGATCTTATATAATGTATATATTCATCTGCGAAACCCCGTTGCGCTTGCTTTCTTTGCAAGGGCATCAAACTACTATCCCCATCTTTTTTCGATCTGGGATAATCCACAAGCCATGCGTTTGTGTGTGTAATGGCCGACTATGATAGAAACTTGTTCTCATAGTCGACCACGAAACTTGCTGCTGCATGATTTCAGGCAAAGCCGGTGCATATATTCTCTTGAAAAATCACGCGATCTAGTTAATTACCCCCCCCCTGTATCATAGGGTTCTTTTTTTCTTCAGCCAGAAGGCGAATTACCGCAGTACAACGATAAGAAGGACGGACGCTTTATACGGTCAATTTTCTGCTAACCCTCCACCGCGTACTTGTGCAACCAATTGATGGCTTTTGACGCGTAGCCGCCAAAGCATCGAGCTGAGCCCTGTCCGCACTAATTTACGACAAGAAGCGCTCAATTAAGCATCTCCCAACATACGCATCATGCTGAGTGAATTTACACTTGAGGCACAGAGCTATTGGATGTACTCACTGCGCACCTGACACCGTCGGAAAAGGAAGAATACGGTAGTGATTGCCGCCTTCTACAACAAATATAAGGCTTTAAGTATGATTATATCATGTATCAGGTGGGGCCGAAACTGCTTCGCTCCACGAATCTATCATTGCTCAAGGCCAGCAAGGACATTAATCCGACTACTCGCCTTAACGTAGTTCAAACATGATGAAGCACAATGCATGCCCGACAGCTTCGCAATTAAAAGCAATTCAGTTTACGCTCTTTGGCAGCGCATTAACCTATTGATTCGTCTATGTCTATGCAAATTAGGTCGCGCTCTAACTACACATGTAAATTACTTTGCAAGAAATTTGGGTATAACCGGCCGTGCATGCGTTTCCGATACAATCAGCAAGCATTTTTCTCGATATGTCTAAATCTTCTCTGTGCTCTGAATACCAGCGTTGTATTGATGAAAAATAAAGCCGTTACAAACCACTTTAGTTAGTTAGCTCGCGATCGCGGCACGAAGTACCTCAAACCTTCTTCAATCTTGCACTTTGATATACTATTTCAAGCTCCCTGCTTTACAATCGCAAGAATCGACGCATTTGCTTAAGTACTCGAAGCAATATACTGCGTTGAGCGACCCAGAAAATTTGCGGCGACCTTCGATTTCCTAATGGTCAATCAAGTCGCAGCAAGAGGGATTGATTTTAGCCAGTCAAAATACCTCGAACCTAGGTGGGGTGGGTCGAGCAAAAACCTGGAGTGGATCTATACATTCCCTTAATATATTAGGTTTCTTTCAGTACGATCTTCCATCTACTGACTCAAATGAATTAATAACTAACAATACAATGCGCCTCCTCGCGCAACGCCTTATAGTGTCTTGTATCGTTTGGCAGAGTTAATTCAAACTTGAATTAACCAATCAACAGCTCTATATAATCAGCGTTTCATGGTCACTGTGCATTTACCTTGAGTGAACGCGAAAGATGTAATGCTTTTTCGGCAAAGTTGCACAAATTCTTATGCAAGTATGCCGGCAGACCGAGGAGCTTACAAAGCCCCTTTACATCGACTGGTACCGGCCAGTCGGGGATCGTCTGGTTACCACCATTCTAGATGGCCCGAGTATTCATTGTCGGGGTTTAATGCTTCTACGAGAGGTCGAGCTCGAGTTACCAGAGCTCTTGGTAGATACAAGTGAGACTTACGTGATATACACTTCAAACGACAATATTTCATAAATTTGCCTAATTAAGGCATAATCCGCAGCATAATATTTAGTCTACTTCGGTTTTTATTCAAATCGTTGCGCTTACTACCTTCGATGAAAGACAAGAAAACAAAACGCAACGACGAAAACTAAATTCATGCAATAACTTCTATCTATAATGCATTGCTTATTTAGCTGTTAATATATTAAAGCTAGTATATAGAAGATCGTTCTGAAAGAACTTAATATTAGTACAGTATTGCTTTCCCTATTATAACGCCTTAGAATTAACCCTTTGTAGCTAAGGGTTATTACCTACTAAGAACCTTCCTCTGGAAGTCGTGTACGTGAAGTTATCGAGGCACCGCACCTATTATCCGTAATAAATGGAATTTCAAACTTGACTATAATCAGTGTTGGATGATTGGTACTGTTGTCATTACTAGCAAAGGTGCTCCGCCTTTCCCTCGAAAGGGTTGTCGCTATCGTAGATTACTACCTTACATTATTTTGTTCTATGCTGCAGTTGCTGCTTTTGTGATGACACAATTTTAATCGACCTGATAAAACGCTGCTGCTTTGTCAATTTCAAGTTGGTCATTAATTGAATAAATGTTTCCCATTACATCGGTAGCACTTCGTAATCCGTTTAACGGCCAACACAAATTGCTTCCTACTTGGACATGTTGGATGAAGAAAGAGGTAGCTTTAAGCCCCTCAAGAAGGCTATCACGCAACGCGTGAAATATTAACTCATTTAAGTGACATTGGACGGAGAGCGATCGAGCGCATCAGCAGGCGGGCCAGCCGTTAGCGCCATGTTATTCAATCTACAAAAGGATGAGCAACAATCGGCTATGGTCGAGTCCATACATCATAAACTCTACGGGGCCCAAAAAAAGTAACTTTACATCACAGATGACCTACCGCTGAGGACTCATGGCACTCGTGAATAATCCGAGTTTTTAGATCAGGATCGCTGGCAACCACCGTCCGTGGCTCATCGAAACGATCGATGCTATGCACCAACAGATCTCCGTCTAAGCTGTAACGTGTGATGTGATCACGCTTCGAACGAGAAAGAGCACCCACTAAAGCATCGTTAGTTGAGCGTAAATACGCGATTATGCCAGCATGATCGCGATTGCCGTCGTAAGCCGCTACAATGTTATCGTGAAGAGGCAACACTGGAACGACTCAAATTAAATTCAGTGACACACCAGTCGTCATCATCGTCGTTAGTATTCTGACGACACAAATCCAGGCGAGGATCATTGTAATGGGGCACCTTTCCCTGGTACTGGCAAGTACTAGTTGACCTTACACTGGTTACAGTGAAGGTTAGGTGACTCGAAACCTTATGTACACCGGGATACAGAAGAAGGTTTCTAGGTAGCTAAAGATCTTCAGCTACCAAGGGTAATTAAAAGGATTATAAATACGGTAAAGTGAAAGGGTAAAACTGTATTAATATATTTAGCCTTTTATGTAACGATCTTCTATCTACTACTGAACTTATTGTATTAATATATAACTAAGTATGGCGCCTCCTTGCGAACCGTACAATGTGCCTTGAAACGATTGGCGAACTTGATCAAGACTTAAATCAACCAATCAATAGAGCTAATGTACGATCGCATTAATATTATCGTATTTGAAAATATTGGAAGTATATAAGTCAAAATTAATAAAGAGAATCATTTTGTACTTCATTTTCTCTCAGAGGAAATAACGATTGTTTTCCCTTTTATAGGAAATAATACTTAGTAACGGGACACCCGTCACATCACCCCCTAACCAACAGTCACTATAGTGACTGATGCAGGGTGACAGGAAACTTTTTTATGTTTCCCCTGTAATTTTGCAATCCCTGTTTTATTCAAATCCCGAGTCAATTCTCATTAATTGATTTTGGCCAAAATATAGATGGCGACTAGTAAGTCTGTGCGCGTGGGTCATGAGGCCGCAAAGTACAGCTATTGGTAATGCAAATGTTTTAGAAGACGTTTTTATGCGTCTGCTGCGGGAGAACACGTCACTCCTACTTCCAAAGTAGGTGACTGGAATATATCATCTGTTGATGACATTCCAGATGCGTTGACAAGTCACCTGCTACACCAATTGTAAGTACCGGCCAGTAGAAGTCGAAACTTATCGTGAGATAAGTCTTATCACGTCCACGATGACCACTTATTCGTGCATCGTGGTTCCTATAAATGATGCGTAAGCGCAAATCATTATGGGTTGGGACGACGACACGAGGTGTGTCGCTAGCAATGGCTATATAATACAATAATCCATTGCGTGTTGTATATCCATCTGTTGAGGATCCATTCAATTTCGACAATCCTTTCAAGGATTGTTGGGATGGATTTCAAAGGGAATCCATCAACCTTTTTAAGAGCTTTCTCTTCTTGAGAAGCACTTCTAACGTCGTCGAGTAATGTTGACGACGGAATACTGATTGTGGCAATATTGGCCTTATGCATACTGTTGATTTGCGCAGCCGGCTCAAAATCGGGCCTGCGCGAAAGGGCATCATCGATGACGTTAAGTATTCCTGGTTAATATTCTAAAATAAAGCTTTACCCCGCGAGAAAAGACAACCATCTCGCCATTCTTCGCGAGAGGTGTGGACTGTTTAGAGCCGTGCGTAAAGTCGCATGGTTCGTATAAACAATGAACGGTCTATATCTCAAGAGATAGACCCTAACCTTAGCTAATGCGTATTTCATGACAAGGAGTTCCTTGTCAAACACTGGATAGTTACGTTCAGCTGGTTGAAGCTGACGCAACTGATAACAGACGACGCGCTCTGGGCCGTCTGTGTCATATTGCATAAACACAGAGCCGATTGCAAAATCGCTGGCGTTACAGATTACATTAAAAGTTCGGTCTTGGTCAGCAATCGCCAGGATTAGCGATTGTATCAAGCTTTTATGATACTCTCGAAGGAGCGCTGACATTCAGCGCTCCATGACCACTTGACATTCCTCTTCAACAAAGAAGAAATATTAATTGTCATATCGGCATAATTGCGTGAGTACTTGTGCAGGTACGCCGCTAAACCGATGAACTTTCTAAGCCCCTTTACATCGAATGGCACAGGCCAAGCGGTGATTGCCTTTATATTTTTCTGGATCCGGGCGTACACCGTGTTTATACACCATGGATAAAGAAGTAATATGTCGCTTGCAGCGAATAAACACTTCTTGAGATTTGCATACAGCTTGTTTTTACGCATTAATGTAAGAGCCGTTGGGACGTGGGTACGTCACTTCAAGTGCACATCAAGGGAGAGTGTTGAAGATTGATGAGTTCATCGAAAGTGTTGCGCTGTATGCATTTGCGTGTATAACGTTACTGAACCCAAAAAAGGTAACAAAATTAAAGTTAGTAATAACATAATAACAATATTGTAAATTTTTAATTTATTATTTAAATAATAAAAATTTTTAAATTTATACTACTTAAATAATAGAAATTTTTATATGAGGAAATCCGGTTGGGACCGTCAACATTAAATGTGAGAGATAATTACATTGCTAAATTAGAAAATTGGGTTAATAATTATATAAAATATATATTTTTATCGATTATTAAATATCAATAATTACAATCAATTATTATTGAAAAATAAATAAAAGTTAATCACTCTCAAGACCAATAAATTCCCTTATTGCCATGACTAGAATCATACGGAGAATTTGTGTGTGGAAAATATCGTGTGTTGTGGCTCAGTCGGGTAAGGCATGGCGGTGCATCCCACAAGTCACCGGTTCGATACCCAGCTAAGTTGGAACCGCCAAAATTCACTTCCGCCACATCAATGATGATGCGGCGAGCTTCTATGGCGTCGTCTAATTTGACGAACTATCTTAAAAGGGGTCACCTTCGATTACCTTAAAAATTAAAAATTTCGATCTTTAAGATTCTGTGTCGACGCGGAAGCGTCGGCCCATTAGCAGCATTTCATGCTGCGGTCTCTACAGTTCTAATTGCTGAGTACCCTGTTCCCTCAACACCTCCGCGTGTTGAGATCCTTGTTGGTAAAGCAAGGCTACTTTCTCTTTGGCTTCGTCGATTTCGTGTTGAATGAACTCGTCGACTGCAACTCACAGGGGATGTTCAAAATTGTTACATATTGAGATCTTTTAGCAGTCTATTTACAGCTATCAATCAGGCTACTAAATGCTACTTCTTAATACTACCGAATATCAATACTCCGTACTTGAGGTGCCGACACGTATCATCCGTACCCAGCTGAGTCATAACGGTAACCCAGCTATATTCCCTGATCTACTGACACCCACCCCGACTATATGACAAAGTCAAAAAATCCTTAGTGTGTCAGTACACCAGTCATATATGGCCCCGATACACCAACGCGCTGTGTCAGCTCCACGAACTGCCGCGCGACGCCGCAAGCGGATGAAGCGTGAACAAGGACTGAAGTGTGCCTACGAGTCCGACACACCACCGTCATCTCCGATATTCACCGACGTGCATCATATCTCGCTTAAGACGACCACTGCCGACACGCCTTCTCCAGAATCGAAACCACCTTTTGTGAGTGACCACGTGAAGATGTCTCCATTAGACCCACAAGTTTGAGCCATATCGGAAAACAAGCACATCCACGGTGTCCAGTGGACCCACAAGGAGACCACAAGCGTCGTTCACACTTGCTTCACATGGAAAATGGACCAGCTGGTTGCAGTGAAGGTTTGGCCCGTGGCCGACTATGCGGAATACCTTCAACGATGTCGAAAGGGAGGAAGACCTGTGGAGCAGGCCCTGAATGCCCACTCGTCCTTGATGACGACACTGACGTCGGCCGACAGGCTTACGAAGACCAATTCCGCCAGTGGCTCACCGCCATGGGATATCCTATCCCCGAATACTTCAACTCGCCGCATCGGCTCGACTGGTTGGCGCTTCGACGTCTTCGATTTCACAAGGCCAAGGCGGTTGCTGATCGGCGGTGGGATATCTATCGTCTTATCAACCGAGACAGTCCGCCCCCGACGCCGTTCTCCAAGAAGTCATCAAAATCCAGAAGGAAAAACCACCTTACGACATCGACCCGGAGAGCCTTCCAGGCCCGGCAAGCGCGGATCGATTGAGTGGTAACGCCTATAAGCGTTCACGAGGTCCATGCAGTTCTCCACGTCCTCCAGTTCCTACGCATTATGGGCCTTCGGGTTGCCATGCCACTTTACTCAGAAATCTTGCCGTCCCGCCTTTAGGAATGTCCGACAAAATTTTCCACATGGAAGTATCTCTCCCCGTCGTGACCCAACAAGGGTTGAAGAGAACGAATTATACCACCATGATTCATCGCGTTCGTTTGGGGAGTTACGACCCCTTCAGAACTCACTGGCTTTCTGCAAGGATCGCTTGGCGGCATGTCGAGACGACCTATCTGCCTTGAGGGATCGTGTGGACGATGATCATGCGGATGATCGTCGTGTGAAACATTTTGAGGAAACACAGAGCCATAAACGGCATCGCTTGGAGCAGCTTGCGCGTGGACCATGATCATGCGGATGATCGTCGTGTGAAACATTGTGAGGAATCACAGAGCCATAAACGGCATCGCTTGGAGCAGCTTGCGGCTCAGCTCGATGACAGGATCGGGTATTTGTCTGCGACGATGAACAAGGACTTGAATGACCATCCGCCTTGGCTGGCTTCTTTGTTTGATCGGGTGGAGTTTCTTAAGCGCCACCTTGCGAGCTAACGCAGGTTCCTTCAACTCCCTCGCGCCAGTCTTCGTACCCCTTATATCATCCGTCGTATCTTTCGGGACCACCTGCAAATCCTTCAGAGACGACCAGTCATCTACCAAGTGTGGAGTCTGCTGCGCCCTCGGCTGATGACCTTCGTCAGATGATGGGACAACTGTGACGTCTGTTTCAAACCGTTCCAGCGGATCAAGGTAGATTTTAAGCATCCCATATAGAATGTCGGGTGCGTCGCATAGCCGATAGCAAGTTCAAGGTGTAGGCATTGCCGTACATACCAATGACCGTGAACGGTCCCACGTAACGCGGACGAAGCTTCGTACTCCCGATCGCTGATACCGCGTGCATAGCTAGGCTCTTAGCATTAGGTAGCACCACATCACCAATCTTATATACTTGCGTATTCCGACGACCATGATTATCACTGTGTTCCCTTTGAAGGTCTTGAGCAGCAGTAATGGCGTCCCTGACACGTAGCCTAATGGCTTCGCCAGTTTCAATATACATCAGCAGATTGCGTTTGACCGACAATCGAACCCCATTTAGGCCCCTCAGGTCATCGGCGACAGCCTCCCCTAGAAGCCACTGGCAACGATAGGGGAGAACGCGGATGCCGCAACCCATTCACATAAAACGGGGAGATTTCTGTTGACGAATGCACCACATTATTCATTGAAATTCCACTTGCGCTAATTGTGCACTCTATTGGGATGGCTCATCCACGCAACACTGCGAAGCACATCCTCCAAAGCACGGTTGACCCGTTCGGTCTGACCATCCGTCTGCGGATGATTTACCGTCTACATATCCAGTCGAGTTCCTATCAGCCGAAAAAGATGTTGACAAAAAGCGGGCACAACCGAGAATCTCGATCACTCACGAAAGACTCCGGAAGTTCATGATGTCGAAACATATTGTTAATAAACAGCTGTGGCGCCTGCGGTGCCGTAATGCTTCGGCGAACCGCCACTAGTTGCACCATCTTGCTGAGGCGGCACACAAATACTATAATGCCCGTATGGCCATGACTATCCGCCGGAAGGTCGAAGACAAAGTCCATGCTCACTGAGCGCCAACAGTCCGCTGGGACGGCAAACTCTGTAGCGCCGCTTCCGAAAATGGCAGAGTGCTCAATCGTTGACAAGTCTCGCATGTCTTGACATACCACCAGAAGTCACGTGCCACAGACGTGTACGTCTTTTTGCGTCGCAAATTTTCACTATTCGGCGTATCATGTGCCTCATAAAGGATTCGGTGACGTAATCCTTCGTCGTTATGGACGAATGATAGATGTGTCTGCTGGCGCTTCGTCTGCTTGATGGCTTCCGAATAGGCTCTCAATGCCTCTACAACCTTATTAAAACCTGGGTCTTGAACATACGCCTTGCATATAAGCTCGAACACTGACAATTTAAGGTTCACAACGTGTGCAAATCCGTAATCAAGACGTCTCGACAGGGTGTCTGCTAGCACATTCTGCTTCCCTGGCTTGTAAGCAACCGTAAAGTGGTATTCCGCACAGAATAACAACCATCGCGCCATGCGCTGTGACAAAGTCCATAACCAGACCACGTCAATCTTCAGCAATTTGGTCAATGGCCTGGCCATCTTTGCGTAATTCGCGCTGTACTTGTGCAAATAATTTGCGAGACCCGACCACTTGCGTAAATCCTTCTTGGATGACGGCGTTGGCCATGGTGCAATTGCACGAATCTTCTCTGAACCCGCACGGATTCCACTCTTCCCAATGAAAATATCTCAACAAAGGAATCTCTTCCGCCTCAAAGAAGCACTTGTTGATTTTCGCAAAAAGTCAATTCTCGCGCATACACATCAACAGCACTCGAAGTTGCTCGATATGTACTTAAACATCCATTTTACCCCCTGTAGCCTTGCTGTGAACGAAAGTATCGTTCAAATATGGCTACGCGAAGCGCCGCATCGACCGAAAGAGATGCCAACAAGCCTATTGAATGTAGCTGGAGTGTTGGAAAGCCCCTGGGGCATGATCAACCGTTATCACAACATCCCACTGGGAGTACTCACTGTTGTGAGAGGAATATCTAATTCCCTCAAGAGTAGTTGATAATAGCCGCTGACCATGTCGAGCGCGCTACAAATACTGCAATCAGTCATGTTGTTCTGCAACACATCCTTTTGAGGAATTGGCGTTAATGCCGGTAAAAGCATAAACCATGCACCATTTTCCAGTAAATTTACGCACACAAACGTCGGCGACGAGTGTGGCGACTTCAACTCGGACTAGGCCAGCTGCGTGCTTTCCGCGAAGAATGCGTCAATAGCGTCCGCTTGCTCTTTGGGCAGTCGCCAATTGGCACGTCGAATAGTACTTTGTACCCGGCCCCAGATCAATATTGTGGTGTACAGCCCGATCCGGAGGTAACACAGAGGGAGGGTCTTCCGAGACCACATCCGCAAATTCTTTCAATTGAGGATAAAATGGACCCCTTAGATTCCTTCAGGATGACCGAGCCGTGCCTTTTCTGACGATGAACCTTGATCTTCTCGTCCAACACCCCCGGGTCCATGACCGAAGAGGTGTTCAACTCCGCGGACGTCGCTTCGCAACGTATGAGGACCGCATCTTCTAACATACTCTCTTTGAGGTCCACTAAGAATTTCCTTTGAGAGATCTCTTCAATCTCGAGCAATTCTTCGAGCTTAGTAAGCGGTTCACCGCAATTCCGTCCATATCATAACAATTCGCGACTATGATCTCCAATTCAGGAGCTACACCAGCCCCATCTTGTGCATATCGCCGTGCTTTTACGCCTTCCTGTGCGAAAACTGAGCCTGTCTCACCGCCTTGTACGCATCATTCAACGACCTCGATTTTCCGTGAAGGAGTGAACCCATATTCTTCGCTTGCGCGTCGCCCAGAGACTGCGTCTTCCTGGGTGGAGACTGACCCTACCTCACCCCCTCACGCGTCGTCCAACGACTGCGATATCCTGTGAAGGAGTGAAACCATCTTCTTCACGTGTGCGTCGCTTAACGACTGCGTCTTCCGGAACGGTAGTGGCTACACCATTACCGATTTCGCAATTCCCCACGGTTACGCCGTCCGGTGAACGACGAAACGCATCTCCTCCACTAACCTGTCGCCGAGCGACATCGCCCTCTTGAGCAATAGTTACCGCAGCACTATCCTGTTCGCAACATCCCACAATTGCGTCTTCCGATGAAAGAGGAGACACGACTCCTTCATTTGGGCATCGCACAGCGACAGCGACTTCAAGAGCGGTTGTGACCGCAGCGCTACCGCTTGCGCAATTACCTTCGATCGCGAGTTCCTTTGTGGAGGCTGACGCAGCCTCGACACCTACTAAGGCCCCAGTCGATACTCGACGGCCTTCTTCATGCACCAACTCCACCGAACCGCCAAAGAGGCGTTCAGAGCGTGGAATGCGATGTTCGTGCACAGATCCATCGCGTGACGAGGAGGGGGCATTAGCCAGCAAGATCGTTCCACGAGTGGTTTGTGACTAGCACCCACGGTGCGACTACGCCAGTCGATTCATGGCTACCAAACTTTACGTTGTGCTTATTTAATGACGGTTGGATAAGACGGCTATCGCTTATTGATAGTGGGCGAGTGAACGACCAGTGTTGGGTGAGGTCGCTAACGCGCCCACCACAACTACCTCACTGCACGCAAGAGAAGCACGTTAAACCGCTTCCTCGCTGTGCTAGGGTGTGTGCCTAAGTAGAGCGTGGCCGCATTACGACGTGCCCGCCTACAGTTGGTAGCACTCGAAATCCTTCCCACGACCCGCATCTCTGCGTGTCCCCTTTTGATCTTAAAGCGTTAAGTGCCTTCCTAAGGCTTGCGCATTGATCTGTAAGAGATAGAAGCCTTTCTAAGTATATCCTCTTGGGCACTGAGTTGCCACTTGGTTCTACAAACCCCTGAATCCCTTGAACTAGGATTCCTTAAGCTTAAATAGCTTGTACGACTCCCTGAGCTGTTAAACCCATTAGTTCAATAGAACTAATGACTCTCTGGGTCTGAAAGTCTTCCTCTAACTTTAGGAGCGAGGTAGCTCCGCTACATGGAAGGTATTAAGCAACAAGACAAGACTAAGAAATATTTCTCTTAGGGAAAAAGTAAGGCTGTATTTAATATATATATATATATAATTTCATACGTACTAACATCTTCGACATTAATACATTAATTTAAACTACGTATACTGACTCATTGCTAATCCGCGGGTCAAGCAACGCGTGGTGAAGTTGATTTGAAGACCTCAATCACCCGATAAACAGAACCATTACATTCCTGCAACAACATTATTGTAAAGATATTAATTTCTTTTTCTTAATCATCCCTCTTCTAAGTAATAATAGTTATGTAATGAGCTAGGGCTCCACAAACAATATTTGTACCTTTAATCAAATTAGTTTCAAGCTTACAAAAATCAAATTAATTTTGCTGTTTTAATTTCTGTAAGATCAATCGACGCTGGAGGCAGAGGTATTCCTTTGCTTCCCGTGTCAATCCAACGTCACTCTGCGTCATTATATCCAACTCCAGTCGGCGCTCCATGACTCGGACCATATCTTTTGTCATAGGTCGATCTCGCGGAAAATCTGTATACAATTCTCCCCTTGGCGACAAATGAGACTCTTCCAGCCCAAGTCTTGGTTTTACGCGTCGATCTTGACCCTTGTCGTTATCTTCTACGGTCCTTACTCGCGAATTACACACAAGAGGCACTGGCGCAATAAAACTTTCGTCTTGTTGATTCACAAACGTGTCTTCCTCATGCATGGTGGTGGCAAATTGGTGCATAAGCTGAGGCTTTAATGTCTTCCACCACATCGCGTGATTAACAAGCAGCCACGCCACAGCTACGTGCTCAAATGGTCTTTTTGTAGTCGCATGAAAGGTTTTAATTGCCCACTCAAACGCTTGACGTATCGCATCGTTCGAATGATTGGCCTTTTTGTATTTCTGGCTAAAAAGGGTCACGAAGGCCACCATGGCGGGACGCAGAGACTTCCATTGGCTCTCCAATTCTTCTATCGTCCGTTGTTTGTCAGTTGGAGGCACGCTAGCTACATACGTAGACGCCACTTGCTCCCAGAACAAGTTGTTGCAGTGTTCCATGGACGGATTGGACGCCACTGCGATCCATGCGCGCGTAAGATTCATCAAGTCGACGCTCGCGAGCTTTGGCAGCATTGTGCACTGCAGACAAAGAATTAAAAGTATGGCCTATCAGCAAGATTGCAATAATATTCGGTTGCTGTCCGTCATGGAAACAGAAAGTATGAATGATGCTCACGCCGCATGCGGTAGTGCGGGATTGCAGATGGCACAATACTTTTTGATAGAAATACAATATTTTTCGATCCATTTTAGACGGTCTTTTTGGGCATCACAAAAGTGTTACGATAAATAGCCTTGTAGCAACGAAACTTGTCGAATAGCATATGCGAAGTGCAAATTATACCCTTTCGTGGTTTAACACAGCGAATTAGTGAATGAATTCTTACAAATTTGTAAGAATGGAACAAACAAAATTAGACAATGAAACCTAAACTTCTTCATTTAGTAATACCACCACCACAGCAGCGGCCGTAGCTTTCCAAGTGCCACAAAAAGCTTACGCATACGAGCCTTCAATAATGACATCATCAATCTTTAGAATCATGCGCACAACTTGGGTTGCTAATTGCAATTGTTGCTGCTTTCCAATGAGTGTCTCAAACACCTGTTGGTCCTTCATATCATTCGTGCCCGAGGAATTACAGTCAATGCCAAGACGTGGATTCTGTTCAGCAATCTGCTGTGCACGGACAGCCGACAAGGAGTCAATTGGACTCAAGCCACTGTTCTCAGCCAACGCCATCGGAACGTCTTCAAGTGCATCAGCAAATCCACGAATCGCATACTGCTCAATTCCGGCAATCTTGTCAGCATACTCGCGCACGGCAATGCCACACGCAATCTCGGCAGCACCACCTCCGTACACAATCCGATTGTTTTTAATCAAGTTGCGCGTGACACACATGGCGTCGTGGAGGGAGCGTTTAGCTTCTTCGACAATCATCTTGTTGCCCCCACGAACGAGCACAGTAATCGCGTCCGAGCTCGCACAGTCTTCAATCACCAACATCCGCTCTTTGGTCGTTCCAAAGGCGACTTCACGCACGGTACCCGCTCGTCCAAGCTTCTCGGGAGTAAGCTCCGAGAACCGCGGCACAATCCGTCCTCCTGTAGCAATGGCAATGAGCTCCAACTCGACGCCACCCACCCAACGCACAGCAGGGAGCTGGTTCTGCAAGAGCAAGTGATTGGCTTCGTCATCAAAACCCCATTGACAAATGACTAAATTCGCGCCACTGTCCTTGACTTGCTGAATCATGGTTGTAAAGTACGCTTGTTCCTGTTCATAGAGCTGCTCGTAGGCTTCGACACTCGTAATATCGAGTTTATGCTTCGTTTTGGGCTTGGGTGGCTCAAAGGGACACGTCAAGATGCACATTTTTGCATCGTGTACTTCCTTGGGCATCTGTGGATGGGAAAAATCCTTGTCAATGACAATGCCATTGATCAACGCCGTTTCACTAAGTGTGCCACCACATTTGCCTTCGACTTTAATTAAATCAAAGTTCACGTCGCGTGTGTCAAAGTTGGCAACTTTAAGCACGGCATTGACAGCAATTTGGGCCATCTGAAGCTTGTACTTGTTGACAATCTTGGACGATAACGTCGTCATGGCTGTTTCCACGAGAGGTGTCGCATCTTCTTTCGTGAAGTGAATCACGTCGCCAATGGCTTCTAAATGCTTGCAAGCAATCTCACACGCTTCTTCAAAGCCATCCGCAATACGCATGGGGTGCAGTCCATGCACCAAGAGCTTCTCGGCTTGCTCCAGCAACGCCCCTGCTAGCACCACGACTCCTGTGGTGCCGTCGCCAATCTCATCGTCTTGCGACTTGCTGAGTTCTACGAGCAAGTGAGCCACGCGGTGTTCCACGTGCATTTGCTCGAGGATCGTCGCGCCATCGTTTGAGATCGTTACGTCGCCGTCTTGGCTCACCATCATCTTGTCCATACCGCGCGGCCCGAGCGACGTTCGCAAAAGACTTGATACCGTACGCGCGGCGAGAATATTGCTTTTGATCGCATCGACGCCCTTGATACGCTCTTTCTGCTGCTGATCACGTACAATGATGAAAGGGCGACCGTATTCGTCAAAGACCATCGACATTATGGCACGGAGGAAGGAGCGAAGGAAGAGAGGGCGATCACGTGATTCCCTTGACGAATGAAATCCTTGTGTCCGCCACTCAATGTGAAGTCTTTATTTGATTGGACAAAACGAAACAATTTGTGTACGAGAGAATTTAAATAAAAAGCTAGAAATATTAGGAATTCGTTTAGTATTTCAATTTGTTTTAGTAGGAACACCGCGGATCAGCCTATTTTAATTCCCCTCTTAGAGGACTGCGACTAAACAGATAAACTTAAGCTTTTACTCTCAACAATCTGCGTCACTGTCCTAATAGTATTCTCTTTGCGATTTCCTCGAGAAGAAATGAAATTCGTCTACGACATCAACACCCTTTTTAAGGGAATGAATAAGGAATCCAAACGTCCACGCCATGGCTCGTGCTCCAACGGCAGACGTTCTTGAGACAGCAGATCGTCATAGGTGACTAATTTTGTGACCGCATGATCTAGACGAGGCCAACACTAAGTGTGGACGAAGCCGGTGGCCAAAGACTGGCCAGCTGTTTTATTGGAACTGTGATTACGATGCCTGATGGTCTCGCGGCGTGCGATATCCTTAACGAGAGGCAGGATAACCCACAGATGATACCGCAGAAATGATGCGTCTACATGGTCAAGCACGTGGAGCCTCAGTCTCTTCAATGGAGCCATTTCGATCATTTTATTTCCAGGATAGCGGTGCACAATATATCTAAAAGGCTCTTCTTAGCCGACACTTGAGCAGTCAATGGGCTCTACAACAAGGCGGATATTTGTCTCGATCAGAAACTTCGCTATGACTTCGCGAATTTAAATACCAAAAAACAAATTGAAATTAGAGTATCGTACATAGCATCAGGCTCTTTATAGCCTGCACACTAGTGTCTCTGTTGCCCATGCAATCACGGATCTAAGCCAAACCATTAGCGATGATTCGCCACTCCCCATACCTATAAGCGAGAAGCTTCGTTCGACGTAAGCTGGCCCTGAACGCAGCATTCTAAATGCCAACGGCGTAAGCGCAATGTTGCCTAAAGGGCACCTCATACTCCGAAACGAGATGTACCCGCCACTTCACTATATAGTATTATTGGCCCTTGTGACGACGTCAATTTAGAAGTTTTTCCACGTGAAATTGATGCTCCCCTGCTTATTGAGCAACGCATGATAGGGCCGACATATTGGCAGCTCATGTTACCATAGGGCACGAGGTCGACGTCTCCGTGAGACTCTTGCCGGAAGTCAGAGTACACTTGACAAGTTCCAAGCCCGTCTCCTGACGATGAGGCATCAGCAATATCGCTAAGAGATTCAGGAGACCCGGGCACCAGATCTCTATCGAGTGGCTGACACATGCATTACCTAACAATTACTATGATCTAACCTATACTAATAAATAGGCTACTCAGTGTGTACTATACCACACTAACGGTTAACACGGGAAATGAAATCTCGTCGTGATGTGACCCGGCCACAAATGCCATGGTTTAATTTCGATTTTGTTTTGAAAATGAAGAGCGTCTATATTCTGCAATCTTGTACGCATGTTAGCTATTATGAATAATTTCGTGCTATTTAAAGCGACTTAGCTTGTGCAGACGCCATTGCGTTGCTTAATAGTCTTAATTTGCGACGACAAAAATTTAGGGAGTTTGAAACAGTCCTTGCGATGTGAGGTGGAAGCTATCTCTTCAGCAGATGCTCATATGCCTAGAATAGATATACATTCCTTTACTTAGGATTAGCCTAAATGAAATGCAGCCTCAGCCGCACTCGAGGACGCCGCGAGTAGCACAGAATGATAGGGGCACACACGGCATTGTAATTATAGAATCTGCTAAAAAATTAAGATCTCTATGTCACATAGACTTGGCCCATTTGATACGGAGATTAGTAACTATAACACGTTTTACGTGCTCTAGTTGACTACCTGGCTGTATATGATAAGCTGTCAGAACTTTTCGCTTCCTCCTTGAATGTCTTCAAGCTTATCTAAGAAAAATTATAGTAAGTGAATTTAATATTGATCATAGCATAACACGATAAATTGATTTTTTTAGTATCTTGAAGGATGATTTTGGACGAAAAGATTTTCCAAGTATGAATGTTGCACCTTTACTTTCTCAAAAATGCTATAACTTGTTCTGACCCATTCGACGGCGAAGGAATCATAAAATTTTGCGAAACTTAAAACACGCAACGAAGTTGAGGTTTCATATCCAGCAAAAAAAATAAAGTTCGACTACAAGAAGTGTCAACGTTATTGCGTTCCCATGTAAGCATTTCATTTACGTGTCGGTGTTGTACAGAGACATACTTGCATATTAGCGTAATACGCCGTTGGAAATTGCAACAAGATAGCGTAAGGCTGCTTCCAAGTTATAACGATATTGCATTTGAAAAGCGATTGGAAAATGATCTTGTTGCTTTAATATTTATAATTCTGCTACTAAGAAGGTTAGCGATACTGTCGCTCTATTGGCCTGTACCCCTTGCGCTTCCCGCTGGGCAGTGTGAATTTCTTAAGTCAGCGAAGGCTTAAGGCAACTATGGCTTAGTTTTGAAGATAAACAGTATCGTGAGATTTGACGTAACAATACTATGCTTGTTAAATACACATTGTGAGTTAAATTCTCTTTTTCTTTTTGCTATTGCAGGTAAGATCACTAAAAACACTTTAATTTATGGGTGATACGCGTGTCAGCCATAGATCTCGACCTCGCAGCCGGAATACATAGTAAGGTAATTTGGGTAAGGGATTTTTTAATAAAATTATACACAAACTGAGTTGCTTTTCAAGGCTTGCGCTGTGATTTGTGAGAGTGCTAATCCTAATTAAGGTAAATACTTTTAATAAATTAGTTGCCACTTTATTCTAAGAGTCGCTGAGTCCCTTGAACAAGTACAGACTGAGCTCTACGAGGTAGTTCGACTCTTTGATTTAGAAGTTACAAGCTCTACACAATTAGGTGACTTTCTAGTCAATAAATCTTCCTCTGACTTAAGAAGCGAGGTAGCTCCTTACATATCGCAACCCATCTTCATTATTCTTTTCAATTAGTCTATATAATTCGTAAGAATGTTCAGAGCAGGTTAAAACCTACCGCGTTCGCTTCAATAAACGTAGATGGTTCTCTCGCGCTGTTTGACTTCAAGCGGCAGTTAAGTTTACTCATTCATAAGATAAGCTCAAAAATGAGGTGCTTTAACTGCTGTCGGCATGGTGGCCAGTCAGCGCTTAGGATTTTGACACTCCTTCAGTGCTATGTATGACTCACTCACTACATATACATAACCTGTATTATCTCAACCTGATTAATTGCTTTGTGGCATCTGTCTTTGGATGATCAGAAGTTGACATAGTCAGCCGTGTTCCGATCTCTCGGAACACTGATTGCCAAAACTCCGCCGTAAACCGTGGATCTCTATCCGAGACTAGTTCACGGGGTAACCCGTGGAGTTTGAATGTGCCAGTTTATCTGGGATAGAGCCTTAAACAGAGATAGAAATAGTTTAATTAGTCACTTGACGCGATATTCCATTCATCAAAATACAGCATTCGTGTGTTTAAATAAATTTGCGAATTTGCGATTCAAAAATACTCTTATCCTTATATTACTTTTAAGTTCCGCAAGCTCGCATGTTACCCCCGGAAGATTGATGACAGGACGGTGGAGGCGCGATGATGCTCAGCAATCTGCGTGCGTCGGCGACGGCATAGCATTCGTGAGTTGAAAATGTATGTTCAATTTGTGAGAGCTGAAATTGGTTTACAGAAGTGGTAAAGATTATTACGGAATACTTTAACGGAAAAGTGGTTTCTTAATTGTTTGTCGATACTATAGAACATTTAAAATACTTGACCACAAAAAATAAATTAAATTATTTTCATGCTAATATATTGTCAAATCGTAATCTCGCAATATATGGGGGCTCATAGTCAAATTACTAATGATGTCTAGACAAATGAATTTGGCAAAAAATCTATTGTAGTTTTGTTGCCATGGAGCGACATTTGGAGGAGCTCGAAATGGTACTGGCAACATTGCGCTCTTTACCGACATAATCACTTACGTTAGGACATGGTAATATCCGTATGAATTTGACCGTGACTCGGATGCTAATAAGAGTCATTCTATGTAGCGGATACTTTTCGCTAGTACTTATACTGGGTAACTTCTATTTTTAAGTTTTTGGGTCGACGCGCATGCGTCGGCCCGGCAGCAGCAGGTGAATGCTGCTCGATATTCGCGTACACTGACGTGGCTGCATCAGCCGAGACCTTTCGGATGGACCCGCCAAGTTCGATGGAAAATGCAGCGCTCACAATTGTCAGCTGGCTGATAGCTGTGGAGCAATACGGTGTGGGGATGCTCATCGAGGACGACACTTCTGTTGCAACACTATGAATTGTTGAGAGCTTTGCTGCTGAAGCAAGGCTACCTTTTCCCAAGACGCATCAAGTTCACTTTGAGTAAAATGTGGCGATAGCCTCATTCTCATAGAAGTTTTGAAGAGATTAAAAAATCGGCTGGCCTGCCTTCGGTCGAACGCATCCGTTCGACAGTTTTTCATTAGAGGTCACTCCAGTGAGCGCGTCTTTCTCGCGTAGCTTGATAGTTTCTACCTGTGGCTTGACCCCCCTACATCTTGATTCAATTTGTAAATAGCGGATCGAATAAATTTGGTCGTTGGATTGTCCATGAAGTTCTAAAAGGTGTAACGGGGCACCTTTCGCTGGTACGGCTTGTAACGGGCTACAGTTGCCCTACCGTTACACAGTCCCCGTCAAGCTTACTTGGCGTACTTAAAGGGATGGTCAACTACTTCAATAAAGTAATTAGACCCACCACTGCGATGTGATTAACATTGTGACCCACCCTTGCGTATGTGATGCACATAGGTGCATTCGCGTCAGGAGGGATGACGGCTAGCGTCATCCGTTACGCGAGGTATCGATAATGATACAATCGCAATATTAATGTTAGTGTTGTCTACAGAGATGACATTTTGTAATTGGTTGAAATAGGTATTTATATCTAATGCAATTAAATATATATCAGTCTGATAACTACTTTCTACTTGATAAGTGCGCACGGGGAGTCGGATGACCGCACCCGTGACGACACTTTACTAGAGTACTTAGTGCCATGGGTGAGGTTAGTAAGGCGCCCATCACAACTACCTCACAGCACACGAGAGTAGACGGTCTAACCGCTTCCTCGCTGTGCTAGGGTGTGTGCCTAAATAGAGCGTGGTCGCATTAAGACGTGCCCGCCTACACTGCTTCAGTTCCAGCTAGCGAACATGATAGTAGTGTAGGCAAGATTTTACGTGGAATGTAATGGTCACATATCGGTTGGAGAACCGTTGTTGTGATACAATTACTTTATGGGTAAAATGCCCTTTTATCTAATTTTAAAATAGTTAGCTACTTAAATCCCATTTATTATGGGTAACAAATCTGGTTGCCGCCAGATTTGTATCTGGCGGCCAAAATCTATATTTAATTAGCTAGGGTAAGGTTTTTAAAGTTACATATTTTTTATTAAAATGCGGTTCCCCTTTTGATCTTGAAGCGTTAAGTGCCTTCCTAAGGCTTGCGGATTGATATGTAAGAGATAGAAGCCTCTCTAAGGTATATCCTCTTGGGCACTAGTTGCCACTTGGTTCTGCGAACCCTTGAATCCCTTGAACTAGGTTTCCTTAAGCTTTAATAGCTTGTACGACTCCCTGAGTTATTAAACCCATTAGTTCAATAGAACTAAGTGACTCTCTGGGTCTGAAAGTCTTCCTCTGACTTTAGGAGCGAGGTAGCTCCTCTGCACCTGGTAGTACTAGTGGATAATCTACGCCTGAGTCTTTGCAAGACTAAACCCGCACGAAAATGGAAGAGGTTCCAGAATTGTCAGAAGCGCAACGCGCCGCTGATGACAAGCTCAAAACCCTATTTAGGCTTGAGCACGTGGAATTGATTATTTCCCAGGGACCAGAGGTCCTACATGCAAGGCTTGAAGCCTTCATGCGGTACGAAACCTCCCTGATCGGTCAGGTACAGGACCACTTAGCGGCATCTATGCCAACTCGGTACATCCCTGTACCTGACTCAGAGCCGAGGTCTCGCCCTCTAACTGTAAATATGAAGACATTTGAGGGAAAAGAGGGAGAAAATCTCTCTTTTTGAATGAAGCAGACGGAAATGTCCATTGATTCCACCTTGTTGTTAACATAACGGCAAAGGGTGGCTATGGTCATTTCCAAACTTGGAGGTAGAGCCATGGAGTGGGCACTATCGTGAAGCACGTCCATAAACGACGTTTTTTCCTCATGGGATTCGCTGAAACAGCAAATGACCAGCATGTTTGCAGCGCTTGATCAGGCTTTTCGCATGCGAGCACGGCCCCTAGCGACTCGATAGGGTAAAAGAACCCTAGGGGATTTTGTCCAGAAGTTGAGAACTCTCATTGCATCTATGCACCAAGACCCGGTGAAAGAAGCAATTGTCGTAACCATTTTATTGGGGGGGTCTCAATGAGGGCGAAGCCTGGACGGAATTATTCCGATCTCATCCGGCTACGTTCGAAGAGGCAGTTGCCATAGCGCTACGCGCCGAGTTTGACTTTAAGTCTGCTCGCGTTAGCACGCCTGTTTACCGAACAAGCTGTTCGAGCACATCAGTTCCGTCTAATAGAGCGGAACCTATGGATTTAAGCCTCGTTGAGGAAGGAGAAGAGGCTCTTCAAGCTGTGGAACAGCATAAGACCATCCGTAGATGTTATATGTGCGGAAGCACGAAACATTTACG
>NC_090611.1:3547772-3557144 GCF_004359215.1 Bremia lactucae
ACCATCTTTATGGGGGGTCTCAATGAGGGCGTTGCCCGGACGGAATTGTTCCGATCTCATCCGGCTACGTTCGAAGAGGCAGTTGCCATAGCGCTACGCGCCGAGTTTGACTTTAAGTCTGCTCGCGTTAGCACGCCTGTTTACCGAACAAGCTCTTCGAGCACATGGGTTCCGTCTAATAGAGCGGAACCTATGGATTTAAGCCTCGTTGAGGAAGGAGAAGAGGCTCTTCAAGCTGTGGAACAGCATAAGACCATCCGTAGATGTTATATGTGCGGAAGCACGAAACATTTACGCCCTGCCTGCCCTCTTCGAAATTCGCGTAAAGCTCGAAAGAGCTCCAACTCCGACCTATACCAGAGATCTGGTACGGTGCGGGAAAACGTCGATACCCAGTAGGTGCGGGGCGCCCTACTGGGGAAGACCTAGGCTCTGTTGAACCTCAAGGAGGTGAGAATAAACAGAACCTAGCCCCAATTAGCTCGGTGCTCAATGGCACGGGGCGAGAGTACAAGCCTGGCTTGCTAGTCGCTCAAGCGACTGTAAAGGGCTTTGATAAGCCGTGGTCAATTTTAATTGACTCAGGAGCGTCTTGCAATTATGCTCGACGCCTTTCCCTTGAAGGAAGTCAACAATACGTTGAGGCGCTTAGAGCGCATGAAGGTGATACAATCACTGTTCGCTTAGCGACTGGGACTCGTGTCACTGTTCCCAAAGTTCCATTGAACTTAGGTATAAAGTTTCTGGACTTTGACAGTATGGAACGCTGTCTCGTCCTTGATTTGGATTCGAGATATGATCTCATCCTTGGTATGGCCTGGTTAGAACACCATGAGCCATGGATCGATTGGAGGTCTAAGACCTTAGGCGCCACGCGCAATGTTCCTAGCAAAGTTTTGGAGAGTCATGAACCCACCTTTGCTAGGCAACAAAAGCGCTATTGGCGCGGATCATTGAATGAGTCTGTCAGTGTTTTAGACATTGGCATGTCTGAGTTAATAAACTCTAATGTTAAAAACATTAATTCTGAGCCCGACTCAGCAGAAATAAGTGGAACGGCACGTACTCCGTCGAGTGACACTCGTTATAATAACGATTCACTAAATGCTGAAAGCATTGTTGGCCTAAGGCCGAATCATCAAGGGTGCAATATCCCTGAGATACGTGGAGTGGCACGTCTAAGTCCACCGAGTATGGTCGGCCGAGGTGGCATCATACTGAGTGTCAGTAGTGATACTGTTGGTGGTTCGCCAGGACCTCAAGGGTGCAATATCCCTGAGATGCGTGGAGTGGCACGTCTAAGTCCACCAAGTGTGGTCGGCCGAGGTGGCACCATACTGAGTGTCAATAGTGACACTATTGGCGGTTCGCCAGGGCATTTTGGGTCAAACACTCCTAATGCACGTGAAGCGACACGTAAACGTTCGCTGGATAAGGAAGTGAGTTACCTAACTCCTTGGCGGATGTCAAATTAGACACCATGGCTTGTATAGAACTAATACAGTCTGGAAAACCCGGGGACGTGAATGTCCCGGCCTCTAAGAGGCGTATTGGCTCCACTCCAAGACAGGATGGACACGAAGCGTGTATACCCTCACAGGATGATACGAGTGAGCAATTACATACGCTTGTAAATGATGTAACCGGTAAATTGAGGGGCGGTGTTAGCCTTGCGGCAATCCCTTCGTTACATGCTCTTCTAGAGCTAGACGAAATGTCTATTGATGTGTGCGGTCAAGCCTTAAAGGCTGGCGACTTATCTGAAATGGTGTTCATTCGACCAACAATTGAGTTAAACTCATCGTCACTTCTAGACGAAGCTGTCCTGGATGACACAAAAGCTGCACTTAGTGCGCGAAATGGGTCATCGATCCTACAAATCTTCATTAGCTTACACTCTTCTCAAATTCCATTTATTCCTTGATTAAGGAATTCCAAGATGTGGTATGTAATTATCCACTATCTGTTTTACCTCCGGATAGAGGTGTTTGTCATGAAATTGACTTGGTTCCGGGAACCAAATACTGTGTCACAAGACAATGGCCTTTACCAAAGGAGCAGTGTGACGTCATTGACGATTTCTTCCGTGCTAAGCACAAGGCTGAAATGGAACGAGAGAACAAATCTCCTCATTCGACACCATCATTTTGTGTCAAAAGCCAAATGGTAAATGGCGCATCGTGCATTCTTATAATAAGCTTAATGCTGTCACTATATCAGCACAAACCCCCATTCCTAGAAAGGATGTTCATCAGAACAATATGGTGGGATGTACAATGTACAGTGCATTGGACTTAGTCGATGGTTACGACCAATTGCTCATGCGAGCTGGGGATATTCCGCTTACAGCGGTTAGCACTTCAAGCGGCATGTTATGGGAGTGGCTGGTTATGCCACAAGGGCTTTCTAACACCCCGGCAACATTTAATCGTCTATTGACGCAATTGTTTCGCCCTCATCGAGGTTATACATAGACTTATTTCGATGACATTTTTTGTCCATAGTTGTGCGGAGCAGGGTCGGTCGGATATGGACAACCATTTAGAACATTTGCGAGCTGTGCTCGAGTGTATGCGCACAAATAAATTGTATGCCAATGCATCTAAATGCATTTTGGCGCAGACGAAATTCCTTTTTATGGATGCTTCATTGGAAAGCGAGACCTTAGAGCGGATCCCGCTAAGGCAAAAGCCATAGTAGATTGGCCGGTTCCTAAAAGCCAAAAAAAATGCGTAAGTGGTTGGGTCTCGCCAATTATCTACACAAATATAGCGAAAGTCTTCAGAGACCGTCAAGTCAGTTTTCCCATCAATTACACTGATATGGCTAGGCCATTATCTAATTTCCTTAAAAAGGATACAGAATGGTGCTGGATTAGCACCGAAAATAATGATTTTCGAGCAGTTAAGGATAGTTTTAATCATGCCCCGATTCTGGCACTGCCAAACCGAAATTGGCCTTTCAGTGTCGTCTGTGACGCATCAGATTTTGCCATTGGCAGTGCTTGTTACAAGCAGATGTTGATGGGCATGAGCGTGTTATTGCGTTCGAGTCTAGACAGCTTAAAGCTGCGGAAAAGAACTACCCAGTTCATGACAAAGAGTCACTTGCTATAAAGTATGCTCTCGTCAAATTCAGAGTTCATCTGCTCAGCTCTAAGCCATTTGTGATATCTACAGATCACGCGTCATTACGCACGACGACTAAGTCGCCCCATCTCTCACAGATAATGGCCCGATGGCTATCCCTTTTAGCGGAATACAACTTCGAGGTCAAGTATAAGCCCGGCAAGCAGAATGCTTTGGCCGATGTGTTTTCACGCAAGCCGGATTATGAGCTGTCTCATTTAACGACTATCTTGTCGCCTATTCCTGAATTGATCCGTTTGGCTTACGCCAAGGATGAACAGTATGTAGCTCTGCTATGAGCTCTACAGAACTCTGATTCGGGTATCAAATTGCCGGCACGTTTGCGTGCAAGGTTACATCGATTTTCTATCGATAACAACCTGTTGCTTTATTGCACAGACATCGCGGACCCTCCGCGTGTCATTGTTCCTCATGAGGAGGATTTGAAGTACCGGATTCTCTATGAGGCACACGATACTGTCCTTGGTGATCATCTCGGTAGAGAAAAACCTACGGCTCTATAAGCCAGAGTTATTGGTGGCCCAAACTTTATAAATGGGTCAGCACATATGTTTGCACATGCGAAACGTGCCAACGGGTTAAACCCTCGGCGCATGCTGCTGCGCCACTGCCGAGTCTTCCCGTCCCCATAGGTTGCTGGGAGTCCATTAGTATGGATTTTGTTTTCGGTCTACCAAAAGATTCATCCGGTAACTCCGGTATAGGGTCTTTGTTGACCGATTGAGCAAAATGGCTCACGTAGCGGCCGTGCCGGATTCTATTGACAGAGAAGGTAAAGCTAAGCTGTTTATCGATCGCTTGTTTCGACAACATGGTTTGCCAGCGGCAATTGTCTCTGATCGGGACCCCCGTTTCACGGGTAAATTCTGGAAATCAATTTTCCGAGTGCTTGGCACTAATTTGGATATGTCCACTGCGGACCATCCGCAGACCGATGGTCAACCTGAACGTGCCAATCGCGTCATTGAAGACGTTTTACGCAGCGTGTGAGCTCAGACACCAAAGCGCTGGAGCTCAATGCTCCCAGTGGTGAAGTTTGCGTTAAATAACGCTGTCCATGTCTGTACAGGCTATACTCCGTTCAATGTAAACGGCCTTACCCACCCACGCGTTCCTGTAACGATAACACTGCGTGGTTCATGGCTTGATGGGGGAGAATTAGCCGATAGGCTTGCTGACATCGGCCCTGTTACCGTTCGGAAGCAAGTAAGCGAATTTCTCGCGACGCAATTTAGTGTCTTAAGATACGTAAGGGATACGATGGCTGATAGCCAAGACAAACAAAAAGAACAAGCAGATGCCAAAGGCAGAAGCTATTATTTATTTTATGGTCGGAGACCGAGTTTTACTAAACGCTAAAAATCCACCTATCAATTTAGTTTCGGCGGTCTTCTAGACCAAATTGCGCCCGCACTATATTGGACCATTTACGGTCGTGGCCAAGAAGGGTGCCCCGTTACATAGTGCGATTAAATTGTCAGCCTTCGTTTCACAATTGGTCGCTGATATCTACAGAGTGCAAACTATTACAACCTAGAATAATGACGACATCACAGGCATGTTCTGGATAATGTATTAACGCATGTTAAAACAGAATACCCTTTACCGCGGGTTACAGAACGAATATACATTCACCCAAAACACAAGCGTCAATCAATTATTCGGGATTGTTGGGAGAATGATAGCAGGTTTGCAGCAATCGCTAATTTTCATCATATTTTTAGAAACTGTGCAACTGCATCATTCGGGGGTCCTTCTTGACACTTTCAATTATAAGCTGCTTCCAAAGCGTTGAGCGCACAATGCCACCATGATCATTGAATCGATCACGGAACTTGGCTGTCAACGTCTTTTCCAGGCCAGTTTCACTTTGTCCTAACATTTCCATTAAATAATTCGAGGGGACCACTTTACAATCTGAGTCAGAAGCGAGCCACGTCACAATACGCCTGGGCAAGCAACGTTAACATTCTTAAGGTAATGAGACGGCATTCTACGACTTGTACTGCTTCAGTTGCGAGTGGTGCCTTACGTTATTTCACTTACACTAGTACGTGCAGAGGAAGACTACTCTTTAAAGAGGGTTAAATGAAAACTGTATTATTCTAATTGAGTTTCTCTTCTTTATATCTGTTAATGCTATCTTAATTATGAATAATACTAAACATCCAATTGAAATTTATCTGTCTCTATCTCTTTGCTTACGTTTACAGCTGATTTGTCTGCGGGATAAATAGATATAATGACCTATACCTATTTATGAATAAGATTTCTAAACATTAGTACATAAAATAATATTCTCCAAATATTATCTACCTTTATTAATTAACAACCTTTAAGTGTTAATTTCATGTAACGATACACCCCGTTACATCACCCCTTCCTTAAACTACAATCACTCTGACTGTCATTGGATGGAGTGGTCACTATGTGACCACTTAATTTAAAAATGATGTTGATTGGTCAGAACCTTCATTTTAAATTCCATCGCATGAAGAGCAAATTCATGCGGGTGCTGATATTGCGGCGCCTTCTGCTGCGGGTTCGTGCAGCCGCGGGTGACGCACTGTTATCTCTTGCGGCAGACGTTCCGCCTGCCGTAGTATCTTCTACTCGCGCACACTAGATGTTGCGGGTGCACGTGGTGATTCACCACGTGAATACGACCCCTCTTTGGAGGTCGACTACGAATGTGAGTCGGACGAAATAGCCGACTCGGGGAGAATAGAATAGTCGCCTGATTGACGTCAGGCGGCTGACTATGAGCCTTCGAATGAGAGGGCTCATTCTGATAGACGAGTTAATAGTCTATTTGGTTCCGACGATGAGGATGATATCTCATCGCCCGTTCCGTCTCTCGTACGGTCACCTGCACCTGTTTCTGTGCAAGGTGATATTACGATGGCTTACGCCATCGTAATAAAAGTTCTTGTGGTACCCCTGCTTCAGCGGGTACCACTCAGGGAAGTGAAGACAATAAAATATCTCATCTCGCCCTCGAGAAGTAGCCGTGGCTTTTGACATAACGGCTAATCAATAGCTTGTCTGGAGAGATTACTCCTCTCGATGAATATCCCTTAATTATTGCGACAAAGCTCAGCGCGAATAACTTTCGCGCTGAGGAAGGTTTTTATCTCGATGCTTTTCATAAGCATCGATGGTTTAGTGGCAACAATAAGCGAAATAAAGTCTCGCTTATGTAAGCCTGGAGCGCGTTCATTCGCAATGTCAGAGACATTGGACGCGAAGCCTGGCTTCAAAAACTTAACGCGAATCGCGTTGAGTTTGAAAATTGAACTCCAACCGGTGCAAAGTATAAATTGCATCGGTTGTCACGTGAGGCTGGGCTTCCATGCCTCACGTGGGGTGATCCCTGTCCGTGTTGTGTTGACAACTCGAAGTTGGTAACAGGGGATGTCTTTTCCCTTTCTTCGCCCAGGGGAAGGGCTCGCATCTCTATTGAGATGCGGGATGCGATTGACGTTTTGCAATCGATTTGCATGCGCCAGGGGTGCGTGTAATCCGATGAGCCATCTGAACCATCGGATGGGTCTCGTCATTCTGACGGGCGAGGCCCTCAACGTCAGCAACCAGCTGGGAACGAGGCTCCCAGCTGTCATGTGAAGGTGGATAACCGCTCCAGCGAACAAGATAACTCGTTCGCTGCCCCTTCACATCAAGGTGGCTCTGGATACGTTCCACAAGGAAACGTTGACCACCGTGGGAATCCACCAATGGTTGTGGTGGAGGAGGGAAAATTAGATCCGAATATTATGTCGGATCTAATGTCGAAGATCGACAAAATCGATCTCTTCCTCCATGATTTGGAGGAAGAACTCAAGCACGGGCGTGGTAAGTGTCGCTCGTTGGAGCAGATGGTGCAGACTCACCATATCGAGCGGTTGGAAGACCGTTCGAAGAGTGCGTACTCCTTGTTGGAGTACGAACGGAAGTATCATGGTGTTCGTGATGAGCTGTCGTCAGCTCATCGTAGTTTCGATGATCTTCGAAACCTGCATGAGAAACTCCAGATTCAACATGAGAATCTGGTTCGCGTTCACAAGAATTTCTTAGGAATTTTTGAAAAGGGTGGTCAGATTCGTCCTCGGAAGAAGCCGCGAACTGATGGTACGGGCGGAGCCGACCAACGTAAAACGTAGGATGCGTTCGCATCCTCCGTGGCAATTCTATTGTGTACGCGTTGCCTCTGCGATGGAGTACACGGAAAGGCCCAATGAACTTGGGTAGTAGTTTACTGCTACCCACATTAGTGACTTCACGCTTAGGTAGGTGTACCGTAGAGAGTAGCACTAGATCATTAATTTTAAATGGAATAAACATTTGCTCTTTCAGGTGTCTGCATTCCGTTTCTGACGGTCCACTGCGTTAGCAATGGAATCCTGAACGAAACGGATTATTGATTCTCGAGTTAGCAGACATTCTTCTGCTGGCGCATTTGTTTTGTCTTTTTCAGTACGCTTTGTGCGTACTGCCATGAGATCTTTTCTCATATTCGATGCCGATTTCTTCGACATCGACATCACTCGCGTCGTTGTTAACTTCGACGCGTGATGAGCATGAGCCAGAAGTGGTTTTGCTCGTGCGAGTCCCCTCCCTTAAACTAGAGGATCCCTCCAATTGGGTGGGTATACGAGGATGGCATAAGCCATTCACGAAGAACGATGTATGCGTTGTAGACGCATGCACCATATTATTGATGGTGAATTCGACCATCGGTAAAAACTCGCTCAAATTCGGATACGATTGGAAGTAACCTCGAAGTATCTCTTCGAGGACGCGATTCACGCGTTATGGTTGATTATCAATTTCTGGGCGATCAAATGTTGACATAGCCGTGTTCCGAGAGATCGAAACACGGATTGTCAGAACTCTGCAGTGAACCGTGGATCTCTATCCGAGACCAGTTCACGGAATAACCCATGGAGTTTGAATATCGTGTCGATAAAGACACGGGCACAGCCCGGAGCCGTGATCGACTCTGGTACTGCAGCAAGACGTACCATCTCGCTAAAATATGTCTACAAAAACAAGGATTCCATAATTTTTGTGATCGTCTTCAGGAGTTTCGAAGACGAAGTCCATAGATACGGACTGCCAACATTCCGCCGGAAGTGGTAGAGGTTGGAGATGTGCACGGGATAAAGGGCTAGGCTTCACCCTTTGACATACCTCGCAAGCACGAATGTACTTGCGCTCGAACTGGTACTGGCGGGGCTAGTAAAAGTCGCGACTTACTGTGAGATTAGTTTTCTCACGTCCACGATGCCCACTTGTTGGTGCATCGTGACACTCATACATGACGTGAAGCGTAAATCATTGTGAGTTGGGACGACACACGTGGAGTGTCGCCGACAACGGCTGTGTAGTACAGTAAGCCGTGGCGTGTTGTGTAACGATCGGATGACGATCGATATAAAGCCGGTAAATCTATAAAGGATTTATTGGATGGATTCATCAGATGATTCATTAAACGCCGAAGATCTGTATCTTCTGTGTAGGCTTTCCTTATGTCATCAAACAAAGTTGATGACGGACCACTTGTAATGAGTGTTGTAACAGTGGGATTATTTCCACTATCTGAGTGCACAGCCGGCTCGAAATCGGGTCGGCGTGATATCGCATCAGCGACGACGTTAAGTCGTCCTGGTTTATATTCGACGGAAAAATTATACTCCGCGAAGAAGGATAGCCACCTCGCCATTCTTTGCGAGATGTGTGGGCTATTTACGGCCGTGCGCAATGACGCATGGTCCGTTTATACGATGAACGGTCTATCTCCTAGGAGGTAGACCCTGAATTTAGCCAATGCATATTTCATGGCAGGGAATCCCTTGCCATGCACTTGGTAATTGCGTTCAGCTGGTTGCGGCTGACGCGATTGGTAACAGACGACGCGCTCCGCGCCGTCTGTATCGTATTGCGTTAACGCGCAGCCGATTGCGAAATCGCTGGCGTCACAGACCACATGAAATGGTCTGTCTTGATCTGCAATCGCCAAGATGGGCGATTGCATCAAGCTTTGCTTGATACCTTCAAACGAACGCTGACAATCAGCGTTCCATAACCATTTCTCGTCTTTTTTCAAGAGACGAGAGAGATGAACTGTCATCTCTGCATAATTGCGAGAGTACTTGTGCAAGTACGCCGCTAAACCAAGGAACTTTCTAAGTCCCTTGACATCGACTGGAACTGGCCAGTCGGT
>NC_090611.1:3559150-3565897 GCF_004359215.1 Bremia lactucae
GTTGTACTAACGACCGTACCACAAGTGAGGCCATCGCACTCACTCGTAGTACATCCACACGCTTGTGGACGCTCCAAGACGTTCATCAGATGGCCATCTGATGAACAAGTGGCAGGCATCTTTACGGATCGATGCTGCCAGCTGATCCTTGGCTCGTATTTTCTGAGCCAAGGTAAACCTAGGATGACATCAAATTTGTCATCCAAATCCAGTACGATGAAATCATCATCATACTGTAAATCTCTTAACGTGTAGTGAAATTTCATTACGCGTTTTATTACTGTTATCGATGCGCCTGTCGCTAGACGCACCGTCATCCTCGTTGGAGGGATGTCGCGCTCAACGTATTTGAGCCTACGACCCTCTAGTGACTGGCGACGAATAAAGTTATTCGACGCTCCGCAGTCCACTAGGGCTCTAAGTGACAAATCATTTGTCACTTATAACTTTTAGGTGATGAGGGATACCTCATACCAGGTGAAGAGACACAAAACGATTGTGTGTCTGGAGCAACTTTAGTCAAGAGATTTGTAAATTCTCTTGAAATTGCTGGATCAGCAGGGCGTTGCACCCCTACTGACCCCGACCGTTTTTTGGCGGTCCGCCTCGCTGTTGCGATTTCGCGACAACGTCGGACCCGCGACCGTTGCCTTTTTTGGCTTACGGTCCAAAATTTACGTTGAGTACCTTTCGGTGCTGGGCGTGGGGCACTACACTCATGAGCGTAGTGTCCTAATTTTTGGCAGCGATGGCATTTCTGCTATCGCTTATTGCTCGAAAAGCGAGGCCTCTCGCTTTCGACGTAAGAAAGGTCCATGGGTTCTGGACCTCTAACTCGTGTCGTCTTGGAGGAAGATACGATGACGAACTAGCTTGAGCCTGTCTCAAGCTAAAGTCCTCCTGTTCCGCAACGGATATTGCTTCTTCAAGCGTATCCAATTCCAAGCGGAACAGGTGGGTCTTTACTGGACCATCCGTAAGACCTTACATGAACACCGTAATTAATGTGTGTTCATGTACTGTTTTTTTTTTGTAATACAACTCGCTAAGAGTCGTATGTGCTGGGCATATGCATAAACATCACGCTTGCCTTGCTTCAGTTTCAGAAGCTCTGAACGAGCTCTGATCTCAGCCCTAGGCGGTTCAAACGTCTGTTTGAGCCGGGCTTTAAAAGCCTCTAGCGGCCCAAAGACATATGGGTCGCGCAACTTAAGGCCCAATGCCCAAGTTTTGGCACGACCTGCCACCATTGATTGAGCGAATGCGACTTGCATGTGCTCGTCGACGATGTGACGTGCCCTCATGGCATCGTCCAATTTGACAAACCATCTTAAGAGGGAGTCTTTTTCGACCTTTCTTTACTAAAAGATGTCAATCTTTAGAGTTTCGGGACGACGCCTATGCGTCATCCCAGGTACAGGGGTCTGTACCTGTTGTAACCTCAACAGTTCTGCCTGTTGAGAGCCTTGCTAATTCAGCAAGGCTACCCTCTCCTTCATCTTGTCAAGTTCATGTTGTATGAACTCGGCGATGGCTGATAGAAGGGCATCTCTGTCCAAACCGGACAGCATGGCCAAGATGGCATCGTTCCCAACGGTCGAACTCATTCGTTCGACCGCACTCCTTTCTATGTCACTTAGAAAGAGTAGTTTTCACGCGAAACGTGATGCGTATTCCCACTATCATCTAACATGTCCATGTTAGATGAAGGAAATGTGGTCCTTGGACGGACTACAAAGTGATACCAGGTGTAACGGGGCACTACGACTTGTACTGCTTCAGTACAAGTCCACTGCTTCAGTTGCGAGTGGTGTCTTACGTTACTTCACGTACACTAGTACGTGCAGAGGAAGACTACTCTTTAATACAACTACCTTTAAGAGGGTAAAATGAAAACTGTATTTATATAATTAAGTTTCTCTTCTTTCTATCTGTTAATGCTAACTTAATTATGAACTAATACTAAACATGCAAATTTGAAAACTTATCTGTATCTATATCTTTGTTCACGTTCACAGCTGATTAGTCTGCGGGATAAATAGATATAACGGCTCATACCTATTTACGGATAAGATTTCCGAGCATTAGTATATAAAGTAATATTCTCCAAACATTCTCTACCTTTTATTAATCAACAACCTTGAATGTTAATTTCATGTAACGATACGCTTTTGCTGTAGAATTGCACATATTATCTTGTTCGTAAGGTAACAAGCTAGTAACAAAATACCACAAGGGGATAACATTGAAAAGTAGCATATTTCCTTAGAAGATCTTAGAACGTCAAATTTTCTTTAGAATCGTGATTAGTATCAGATCAACAGCTCAATGCGCATGCAGAGCCTTTTTATAGTAATCTTAAAAACGTTTTTGAAGTCAACTTAAAACTGCATTAATGTGAAACTTTGAATACCGCAATCAACTATGTAGCTCACCCATTTTAAAAGGACCTTTTGCATTTCGCGGGTGTTGACCAATGATGTCTAGCTTTGGGTCTTTGAAGTCAAAAGGCAAAGGGCAAGACATGGTTCGCCACGCAAATGCCAGTCCAATATCGGCATCTGATCGAACACAAAGGGGGTACGTAGTTACTGTCCGACCGACCTGAACACTAAATGCAACGCATTGGTCGTATTTGTCCAGCAACCGCTGCTGCCAAACGTATCCAATTACTTAGAAAGGACCAAGACCTGATAAGTGAAATGTACCCGATTTCTAATGTTGCTTTATTTACAATGTCATTTGCACGTTAGTGCAACAAAACATTCCTATTTGGTTCTTTATCACTTGCCATCCGGTGTTCCTGCAAGTAAAGGTCCAACTGCACTTCATTCAAAAGCTCCTTGAACGTTGAGCACTCGTACGTCAAGAAAAAGAACTCCAGCACGAATTCAATCCCGCATATGACCGCCAAACCCACGACCATGATCCATGACCACTTTAAAGCCACAATCGACAGCATGTGCATCCCAACCATTGCCACTTCCGAAAACGGGGAGGTGCTTTTGAAAAAGGTACCGCATCATATTATTGGAGTGCAGCGCTGCGGTCGAAAATGTCTTTTTTGCGATGGCTTTTGCTGCTATCTGCGCAATTATTGTCTTTCTCGCGGTATGATCCCCTTAATTGGCCAATAATTGCAAATACACTTCCTAATTGTATTATTGCTTGCTCGGTCGTAATTTCGAAAAAAACAACAGCTTGGAGTTGGGCTTCACAACGTATCGAGTCTTTTTAATTGCGCATAATAATGACAAGTTTTTACGCGGCGTCATGATATATTTTTATTCTCTACAAGTTGCAGTGTCAGCGCTTTGGTGACGGATTTTGCAACAACGCCGAGCGCGTCTTTTCTTGAGCGCTTTAGACAAGCAGCGAGGTTCTAATGTAGGCATTCTATGGACTATATATATCATGTACAAGATAAACCCACTACAGTCGTCGTGGCCTTGGTGGACAGCGGTATCTTTAAAGGTTATTCACGGACGCACAGGGCGAGTAGACGCTCTTGTCATATTATTATGGTGTTCGTGTCAAGTTTGTGCTTCAAAGCCAAGCAAGAAGCGCTTCTAGTGTGGATTTAAAGACGACCACAGTGGGTTACTCTTTAATGAACAGTCAAATTTTGACGATATTGCCTTTCGTTTCTTAGTGTGCATCACCTCACTTTTATGTAATGAACTCCAGCTTTGTTCATTTGCCAAGTTCTTGCAGCCTATGAACGCACCGAGCCGCAGCGACTCGTACCTGCTTCCTGAAGGAGCGCAGAAGGTGGCATACGAGAAGGATACTAAAATATCCAACGCTGGCAAGTTTACTATTTTACGCGAAGACCATACCGTGGGAAATCTTATCCGCATGTGCGTTGCTAACGTGACGATAGCAATCCTTCTCGCAATAAACTGCTGACTCGTCGACTTTCTCGTAGGCAGCTTCTGCGCGACCCTAACGTGACGTTTAGTGGCTATCGCCACCCTCATCCACTGATCCACGACATTGTCGTACGTGTACAGACTAATGACGCTTCGTCACCCGTTGAAGCACTGGCCAATTCCCTCGACGACCTTAGCACCGAGTTTGATGAGATTGCGCAGAAATTTCGCCGTCTGACCGGAAATACGAAGGACCACAGCTCGTTTAGTTAAATAGTTACGGTATTGATGCTAGGATAGCTCAAGTCGGCTTAACTTGTAGTCGGATAATTCGCAGTTGTTTTCATGATTTTTATTCATTTATAAAGGATCAAGTAGTCAACCTGCACAGTAGCTGACTGCATTATTAGAAACTAATATCCCACAGGCTTACCGTACTTTCCTCATAAGCACTAATTGTTTCGAATGAGGCTTCGGACCTCGGCTCTTACGATTGGTCGTAGGGTGCAGCTTTCCGATATGTTCTGCAATGAGGTATACTTAAGAAAGTAGAGGCATGAGCTCGTGCAAGACATGATTTTTCTTTTGCAAAGGGTAGTCTCTTGTGATTAAAGGTTGCTGGAGACAAATGTAGTGAAGGGTAGGAATGCTGTTACGCATGGATAACCGAGCACACCTTAGCAAGCAATATTATAGTTTGATGCTGCAAGATCAAAGAGCAGGTGTAGATGCTGAAATCGATAGTATTTGAGTGGCTTGCTGGACATAGCAATTTTTAAATTGCTGCGAATTTAATGTCATGAAGGCCTCTTTACGTCTCGCTATCTTTGTCGTGTCCAAGATCATAGTGCTTGAGTGTTTACAATCGGACTAATATTGTATTGTGGGCAAACTTCGGTTGGAGACCGTTGTTTACTATATGTTTAACGGTGTCCGTTACATAAGTATTATTTTCTATAAGAGGAATAACAATAATTAATTCCTAGAAGAGGAAATAAGCAAAGAAGTACAAAATTATTATCTTTGTTAATTTTGACTTAAATAGTTCCAAAATTTCCAAATTTGGTAGCATTGATGCAATAAGGCATCAGCTCTATTAATTGGTTAATTTAAGTCTAAATCGACTCCCGCCAATCGTTTCAAGACACGATTGTGCGGTGCGCAAGGAGGCGCCATACTTAGTTAGATATTTATAAAATAAATTCAGTAGTAGATAGAAGATCGTTACGTAGGAAAGTAATTATGTTGACACATTTTCACTTTTTTCTAATCCTTTTAATTACATTTGGTAGCTAAAGACCCTTAGCTATTTAGAAACCTTCCTCTAAACCCTTGTGTACGTGAAGAACTGAGCTGTAAAACCCATTAGTTCTATAGAATAAAGTGACTCCTTGAGTCTATAAGTCTTCTTCTGACTTAAGGAGCGAGGTAGCTCCGCTACAGTTGGTAGCACTAATAGTCAATTTACGCCTGATTCTCTAAGACTTATCCTCTTCGAGGTTGGAGCACTCCCCTGAATTTTCTAGGGCGCGACGTGTTCCTTATGACAAGCTTAGAACCTTGTTTGGGCCGGATCACATCGATCACATTATATCCCAGGGCCCAGACGTTCTGGAAGCCAGGCTGGAAGCCTTTATGCAAAGAGAGGCTTCCCTCATAAGGCAGACCCAAAACCACTTGGCGGCATCTATCTCAACTATGTAGCGGAGATACCTCACTCCTAAAGTCAGAGGAAGACTTTTAGACTCAGAGGGTCTCTTAGTTCTATCGAACTAATGGGTTTAACAATTCAGGCAGTCGTGCAAGCTATTAAAGCTTAATGGATCCTAGTTCAAGGGATTCAGGGGGCTCGTAGAACCAAGTGACAACTAGTGCCCGAGAATATGTACCTTAGAAAGGCTTCTCTCACAGATCAATGCACAAGCCTAGGGAGGCATGGAATTTTAGAAATTAGCTATTTTAAACAGGATAAAGGGTATTTTACCTATAAGGTAAAAGTTGTTCCTCATGATACGGATTTGAAGTATCGAATCCTCTAAGAAGCACACAATACTATCCTTGGTGGTTATCTCGGTAGAGAAAAGACCTACGGCTCCGTAAGCCAGATTTTTTTTGGGGGGGGGGCAAACTTTACAAATGCGTCAGCACATACGTTCACACATGCGAACTCGCCAACGGGTTGAACCCTCGGCGCATGCTGCTGCGCAACTGGCAAGTCTCCCCGTGCCCATAGGGTGTTGGGAGTCTATTAGTATGGATGTTGCTTTCGGTCTACCGAAAGATTTGGCCGGTAACTCTGGCATTGTAGTCTTTGTTGACCGATTGAGCAAAATGGCTCGCTTAGCGGCTGTGCCGGATACCATTGATGGTGAAGGCACAGCAAGGCTGTTCTTTGATCGCGTGTTTCGACAACACGATTAGCCAGTGGCAATAGTCTCTGATCGGGACCCCTGTTTTACGGGTTAATTCTGGAATTCGATTTTCCGAGAGCATGGCACCAGATTGGACATGTCCACCGCGGACCATCCGCAGACCGATGTTAAATTGAACGCGACAATTGCGTCACTGAAGACATTTTCCGCATTCTGTGAGCTCAGGCACCAACGCACTGGAGCGCAATGCTCCCAGTGGTATATTTGCTTTAAATAACGCTGTACATGCCTCTACAGGCTACGCTCCGATCTATGTCAACGGTCTCACCCACCCACGTGTTCTGTTAATAATTACAATGCGTGACTCAGGGTTTGGGGTGGAGAATTAGCCGAAAGGCTTGCTGATTCCAGCCCTGTTATCATTCGAAAGCAAGTAAGCGAGTTTCTTGCGACGCTATTTAGTTTAATAAGACATGTACGTGACACGATGGCTGATAGCCAAG
>NC_090611.1:3570954-3600958 GCF_004359215.1 Bremia lactucae
TAAACTCGGAGACAGAGCCAGCGAGTGGGCTCTCACATGTGGCTCGACCATGGATGTTGCATTTCCCACATGGTATTAGCTGAAACAGCAACTGCCTTGCATGTTTGCACCACCTAATCAGGCTTTTCGCGTGCGATCCCGTGGTCCAGCGGCTCGCCAGGATAAATGTATTCTAGGGAACTATGTCCAAGAGTTGAGTTCTCTAATTGCTGCAACGCATGGAGACCCATTACAACAATTGATTACATTTACCATCTTCATGGAGGTCTTGTCGCGAAGGTTGCCCGACCGGAGGTTTACCGATCTCATCCCGCTACTTTTAAAGCGGCGGAATTCATTGGGTTAAAGCTGAGTGTGACTTTAGCCCACACGGATTGGTCCACATAAGCATTATATCAGCTCTTCGGGCACTTTGGGTTTGGGTTCGTCTAATAGACCGGAATCCATGGATCTCAGTCTCGCGAAAGAAGAAGAAAATCTGCAAGCTGTGGAACAGCATAAGAACATACGTAAATGTTATATGTGCGGAAGCCCAAAATATTTACGTCCAGCTTGTCCACTGCGTCATCCACGCAAAGCTCGAGGGAGCAACAATTTTAACCTATATATCGACATTTTCCCGCTCCGTATCAGAAACCTGGTACGGTGCGGGAAAATGTCAATATACAGTAGGGGCGGGGCGCCGTACTGGGGGAACCCTAGGCTCTGTCGAACCTCTGGGAGGTGACAGTAAATAAAATGCTAGCCCCAATTAGCTCTGCGCTTAATGGCACGGGGTGGGAGTACAAGTCTGGCTTGTTAATCGCTCAGGCGACGGTAAAGGGCTTTTATAAGCCATGGTCAATTTAATTGACTCAGGGGCGTCTTGAAATTATGCTCGACGTCTTCTCTTGAAGAAAATCAGCGATATGCTGAAGCGCTTAAAGCACGTGAAGGCGACAAAAAATCACTATTCGCTTAGCGACTGAGACTCGTGTCACTCTTCCTAAAGTTTCGTTGAACTTAGGTATTAAGCTTCTAGACTTGTCAGTGCGGAACACTGTCTCGTCCTTGATTTGGATTCGATATATGATCTCATCCTTGGTATGGTTTAGCTTGTGCGGCGAGCGAATCGATTTGGAGGTCCAAGACCTTAGGCAACGCGCAATGTTTCTAGTAAAGCTTTGGTGAGTCATGAACCCACTTTGCTAGGCAAAAAAGCGCTATTGGCGCAAATTACTGACCGAATCTGTCAGTGTGCTAGACATTGAATGTCTGAGTTAATGAACTCCAACGTTGAAAACACTAGTTTTGAGCCCTGCCCAATAATAGGGGGTGGAACTGCACGTACTTCGTCGAGCGCGTAATGAATCGCTGAATGCTGAAAGCGTTGAAGGCCTAAGGCCGAGTCATCAAGGGTGTATTTCTCCGGAGACACATGGGGTAGCACGTCGTAGTCCACCGAGTGCGGTCGGCCGAGGTGGCATGTAACGGACTAAAGTTGCCCTATGTTACACAAGCCCATTAAGTATACTTTGTGTGCTTAACGAGATGGTCAATTATTTCATGTGAAGTATTTAGACCAGCCACTTGGGTGTGGTTACTGCCGGATGTCTTCTCGATTCACTCAAACATTTTATCAACGCACTTGTTGCTACATATAAAGCTATTATATTTCTTTGCAATCCTGTTTCACAATCTTGTGGAACAATAGTTTATAAGCTATGATTTAACAAGAATGAGCCTAACCCGGTTAAATTTTGCATTACAGACAAGTAACTTTAGGCAGGCGAGATATTGTATGATCACGCAGCTTATCAAGAAGTTTTGAATGTAAATCGAATTACACTGCTGATCAGTGGTGTGGCAAATGAATTACTAGCAACATTCTTACGCGTTTTTGTAACGGGGCACCTTTCGCTAATACTGCTTCAGAACAAGCCAACCTGCCCTGATAACAGTGAAGGTGAGGTGCTCAATTACTTCACGTACACTGACGTGCAGAGAAAGCTTTTCAATGTTGCTTAAGGGTCTTCGAAACTAAAGCTCGATGCTAAGGCTTAGTATAAAGATATAGTGTAATGTTTATGATCTTTTTTAACTTCCTGCGTAACGATCTTGTTATGTACTGACTTTAAATTTGATATATTACCGTAAAAAGTATGTATAGTGACGCTTTGCGCACCGCTGATGCGTAGGTTTAGCAGCGATTGGCGGAGTTGTTTCAAACTTAAATCACCAATGATCAGAACTGTCGCATCATTGCTACAATGCTAGCATATACGCTTATATTTGACATGATCAAATCTCCTTTATTATCCCTCCTAAAGGAAATAAAATTATGGATCGGGTCACCCCGTTACATCAGCACCCTCTTAACCAATACTCACTATATTAATTGATGTAGAGTACTATAGTGTCGCTATCTGTAAGAAAGCACTTGTTGGTCCATTTCAATTCCAACTTTTTGCTCATGGTCACTAAGCCTGTGCGCGTCACATGTAAGGCAGCAAACCTGGCAGCTACATAGCTTAAAGCAATTACAACAGTTGATGCTCAGGCCTCTATCGGGGAACAACTCCCTCAAACTTCGATGGAGGTGTCTTCTACGAGTCGGCTTCATCATTCTACTCAAGGAAAAGTGTGAAGGTATCCCGTTCGCTCGAAGCCGATTCCGTCAGAACCAGTGGGCTCTAAGGGAATGCTCAAGTATTAATTAGAAGATGTTCGAGTCTTCAGACTTTCATGATGAAGATCATCTTTTATTGATTTCGATAAAGAACAGTACTGCTGATGCAGAAATTACCCATCAGGAACAAAGCGATCGTAAAAATCCTTTCGAAAGTATTGTAAGCTCAAATGCTAAGGCACTGGGCGTGGGGCACTTCACTCGTAGTGAAGTGCCCCATGCCCAGTGCCTAGAAACACTGAGCGTAACGATCGACTCCTGTAACCACAAGGAGAGGGACCGCAATACCTTGCGGTTCGTCCCCAAAAGAACCTAGGAGATTGTACTGCGCCCTTGACGTATCAGGAAGATGGATCTCCCCTGGAGAGGCAAGGTAAACCTGCCCCTCGAGGCAATTAGTGCAACGTATAGCGTCCACCGACAAGGGACCTCTTTTCAAACCGGTCATGTACTGTAATCAATTTGTTAAGTCACGGATCGCGGCTACGATTTTTGCCTTCTGTATGAATGTTTTCCAAGCTTAAACAAGGGATTACATATCCTCGCAATGCTTGCCAGTATACCATTGATGTCGGCTAAGGCATCGGTGAAGAATTCGTCTCGTACTCACCAGGCTTGTAGTCTGGACGAGTCAAACAACAAAATTCTGTATCGCTCCTTGCTCTACTCGAGCCCTGAATTCGGCACGTGGCGGCTCATACGTTTACCTGAGCCGGGTCTTAAAGACTTTATACGACCCAAACACTATATGGATTTCAAGGCTTGAGACCAAGATTGGCACGTTCGGCCAAGTTGGACATGCCAAAGTAAATTATCAATTACCTTGCGTATTTCTACGAAGTAAGCCTCGCCTTGGCTGCTTTTTATGAACAACTTATTAGTTGGTCTTAAATGAGCAACGGGTGACCTTCACGCTTATGCCCAACATTCGCGATACTTAGTCAGATGGATCATGATTTAGCCAATTGATAAAGATATACATAATACTGTATTTGAAGGGTCTTCCGGATGGTTCCGTAAACACCCACATGTACCGTGAGTTTTGAGCCGCTAGATCAAGCGATCTCTATAGCAGTGCAAGAGGACTCTAGCCTGAAACAGTCTTTAGTCCACTCTAATACTTGTCGTCCACCGATGCGACAAGTAGATGCAGGTCCAGAATATATGAACCATATGTATGTAAAGAGCCAGAAACCTCGTCTACTAATTACATGCGATTGCAAAGCGTATCGCTGTTAAAAAAGACAGGGCACTACGCCTTAAATGTGGTGCCTCGCGCCCAGTGCCACGAAACACTGAGCGAAACGTTGGACCTTCAACTAAGAATAGCAAAGGACGCGGATCCGACGTTGTTGCGGCTACTCCCGAGATAATATCAAATCGAAATTTAGTACGATGATATCAACATCGTACTGTGTACCCTTTAACATTTATTGGATACCAACTGTTGCTAGGCGCACTGTCGTCCTCGTTAGAAGTAAATCGCGCTCGACGAAATGAGCCACGATCTTCTCGCGATTGGCGTCGAATGAAATTGTCCAATCGAAGAGGGACTGTAGTGGCAACTTATTTGTCACTTCGACAAGCAAGGCGATGAGGGTAGCATCCTCACCAGGAGTAACACACAACGTTTGTGTGATAGTAGCAACCTTAGGCTAAGAAAGTGCGATCCATGGATAAACAAATTGGCAGCATCGATCCGTTACGATGCATGTCTGTCATTCATCAGATGGATACATGGTAAACGTCTTGGAGCGTCCACAAGCGTGTGCATCTTCTACGAGTGAGTGTGATGAGTTCACTTGTGGTTCGTTAGCTTGCACGGCTGCACAAGACCTCAGTGTGGCTATCTATCACACTGTGGAGCTAGATCCCGACGGCTGTGCGCAAGCACAGGCAGGGTCGAAGGTCGGCCTCACGAATAATTTGAGTGGATTGAAACAAAGGATGCTTTGTTTGAAAGCAATACAAAGAGAAGTTTAAACGCCTGTCTATATGAGACAGAGCAAAAAGCCTTTGATCGACTGGAGAGTCTATCGTAGAGGATTTCACTGTGGGGGCGCGACCACAGCTCAAGGCAGTTGGGAAGATATTTTCCAAACAATAAGGAAACTTGAGGAAAATTTGTTGCCAATAAGCTGAGGGAATTAGGTCGTAGGGACCTTTGGAAAAAGGATCCAAAGATGACACGGATATTGAATGTCTTCGTATACAAATGATTAAGTGTATGCGCTTACACATTTGATATGATAGCGCCTCCGAAGTTATCTTGGGCGATAATTCAATTGACAACGGCTGAATCAAAATGGTTCTTGCGTGATTTGCATAGTGGCAAAGTGAAGTAGATCTGCGTACTTGTCCCGGATGATAAGTACGTGGCCGATATTCGGTCGGCAATAATATTCTTTCAGAACGAACAAGTTTTCGGCAGCTTATCAATAGACGAAAGTGTCCTGGTTGAGAAAACTCGAATAGAGCGTTTTACATCTCAATCTTGGGAGTCGTTGACAACTAGAGATCCTTTATATCAAAATTTGATCGAATTCAAAGATGTGTTCCATTCTTTGGAACCATGCGAGTTGTCTAGAATAAAAGCAATCGACACGAATCGACTTGATATCAGATTTAAAATACTGTGTTACCACTACCTCGTGAACAAGTATTAGCGAACGACAAAGTCTTTGCCGATCGCTTAGCAGCGGGCCATGTTATAAACACATAGGTCTCCGACCAAATGTGTGCCTAAGGCAACAGGAGAGAGCGGGGTACGGACACTGATACAGGCATACTTCCAGGACTATATCGTTGCAGCTTACAATTCATTTAATGTGCATGCACTAGAATAAATTGTAAGCTGCAACGGTACCAGCTCAAACGCGGATACGTTATCATTGACGGTAATTCTAAGAGACCATCGCTTCGTCCACGTATCTGATGAATAGATTCGATCACATTCTCATGCTTGAACAGGATTTTTCGTTCACAGCAGTCAGCAACCAAGCGGTATGCTTTGGGAATATCTAGTTATGCCACAAAAGCTTCGTAACGCCAATGTAACACAGATGTGTAATCAATCCGTTTAGATCGGTGGGAGATTTTGCTGTGTTATTTCGATGATGCCTTCATTCATAGCCGAGCCATGAACGGAAAGTCGGCCGTTTGAGTACATCGTACCCAAGTCCAAAAGGCTTTTACAAGCATAAGTTGAACGCAAACCTCAAGAAGTGTATATTCGTCGCAAGCGAAATACCACTTCTTGGATGCATCTTGGGTAAACACAATTAATTCTCTATCCTGAAAGCATCAAGGCGGTCACCGACTGGCCTAAGCCAGTTGATGTAAAGATACTTCGAAAGTTCCTCCGCTTAGCGGCGTACTTTCATAAGCTATCCATGAAACCAGTAAAATCGAGCAAATTTTCCAAAATAATAAGTGACAACAGCGGGAAGTGTACAACTTTTCGGGGTAAAAGGGTACGGCATTCGAAACAATATCGAAGAGTGAGTCCAGGAGAGCTATCTCTGATTTGCGCGCTACTCGGTTTGTTGGTGCTTAAGTTTGTTCAAGCTTTCGCATTGCGGATTTTATCAGATTATACATAAATTAAATAATGTCATGTCAATTTTTTGAATTTAAATGAAAAGGGTATAAATATTTTAGCAAAAGATTTTTCTTAAGAAAATACCTATCCTTTTTTATTTTTATTTAAATATTCAGTTATTAGGGGTTTTCAAGTTTTTTTTTTACCTAAAATGTATTAAATGCTATTTTAATCTTTTTTATTTTTTAATAAAAATAAGATCAGAGCTCGAATATGAGGAATAACTGGAACTATTACCCTATTATCTACTTCTAAAAGCCTAAATTGACCTATAGCTAAATCATCTTCTTGTACCACATAGCTATCAAAAATAAAAGGCAACACTCGGGTGAGGGACGTGCAACGATACAGCACGAGTATGTTTGTAGCCTTAAATGATGTGTGGTAAATACTAGGAAAATTACCCCCTGACGTTGATATGGGCGACACCTTATCGGTACGAGGGCTGTCACTTGATAAAAAACATTATTAATTAAATAATAATTTTATTGTCCCCTCTGATCGAAAGCGTAACGGGAATTTGCTTCGACTCTAAGAAGAGGGGACGTATTAACGAAGTATCTCTTCGAGAATACGGGTTGCCTTCTCCGTCTGACCATCTGTTTCATGATGATCAGAAGTTGACATTTTCAACTGTGTTCTACGTGATTTGAACATAGTTTGCCAAAATTCCGCTGCGAATCTAGGGTCTCGATCTGAGACCCATTCGCGGGGCCGTGCGTAAAGACGCATGGTCCGTGTACAATGGGCGGTCTATCTCCCCACTGGCCAAATGGTGACCGCCTTGACCTTTTCTACCGTGTTTACCCACGATGCACCCAAGAAGTGATATCTCGCTTGCAGCGAATACACACTGCTTGAGATTTGCATACAGCTTGTGCTTGCGCATAAGTGTAAGAGCCTTTTGGACGTGGGTACGATTAACTTCAACGTCCGACCTTTATACATGGCTCTGCTTTAAACGAAGACATCATCAAAATAACTCAGTGCGAAATATTGCACCGATCTTAACAGATTGGTATCACATCTGTTAAATGTCGCAGGGGCATTACTAAGTCTCTGAGGTATGACTAGCCGCTCTTATTCCATACCACTTGGGGTGCTTTCTGCTGTGAACGGACCATCTTGTTCGTGCATAAGGATCTGATAGAATCCATGCACCAGATCCGTTGACGAAAACGTAGTAATCTTTGACATACCATAAACGATTACGCTTTTCGTGGTATCGTCGGTTGAGCCGGTACCGGTGCAGCGTTCAATTTATTAAACGCATGCACAATCCGTAATCCTTCTGTTGTTTTACGCTATGTGGGCAAGTTGATTTTCTCACATGGCCCGCTGCTAAACGTTTGGCAAAGAATTTGTCGATCGCTTTTTCTTGTTCACGAGGCAATGGCCATTGGTTAGTGACACAATTTTTCCAACCTGGGATTAGGTCGATTTCTTGTCGAGCGCCTTTATCCTCAGGCAACTCGCACGGTACTGATTCAGGGAAGACATCCTTAAATTCTATTAAATCCGTATATAACGGGTTTGTCTTCAAATACTCCACGATTGGGACGTAAAATGTTCAATTCGAGTCTTCTCATCGAGGACAATTTCGTCAATCGGTGAGCTACTGAGAACCCGTTCACTCTCAGGAAATACTATTGCCAACCGAATATCGGCCACGTAGTTGTCACAGATGACAAGTACGCAGATCTGTGACTTTGCCACTACGCAGATCACGCAAGAACCGTTTAGATTCTAGCGTGGGCAATTATGTTATCTTCGAAGTTGACTTCGGAGGCGCTACCAGATCAAGTATATAAGCGCTTACACTTGATCCATTGTTTACTAACGCATTTGTTGTCTCGTTTTATGTTTAGAATTTAATTCCAAAAGTACCTGGGAACCTTTGACCACAGGTTTCCGGGGATATTTTCCCACTGAAATCATTTGGAAAGTATCCTCCACAACTGCCCCTAGCTATGGTTGCGCTACTACAGCGAAAATTTCTACGATCGACTTTCCAGTCGATTTAGGACTTTCGCACTGTCTTTTATAGACGGGCGTTAAGAACTTTCTTTTATGTCGCTTTTCAAGGAAGCATCCTTATTTCTTGCTACTCAACTTATTTTACCCTTTAACGTGTATTGGATACCAACTACACGTTTCTTAACCGTTACAGATGCGCCTTTTGCTAGGCACACTGTCATCCTCGTTAGAGGGTATCGTGCTCTATAAATTTGGCCCTGCGATCTTCTAGCGATTGACCTCCAATAAAGTTATTCGACGCCCCACAATCGACTAGGGACTTAAATGGTAACTTGGACACTTTTATTATCAAGGTGATGAGGTAACCTCATCTCCTGGGGGCAACTAATAACAATAAATGTGTGTGAGGAGCAACTTCTGGCAAAAGCAAATTCTTTTGACGATCCGCCTCGCCGTTGCAATTTTGCAGCAGCGTCGGATCCGCTTCCTCCGCTGTTCCTAGCGAGATGTCAGTGTTTTTGCTTAGTGTTCTTAGGCACTCGTCGTGGAGCACTAGACGTAGTGGCCCGTCTTTTTACAGCGATTACATTTCTGTAACCGTTCGTATCTTTAAGAGCAAGTTTTCTCGCTCTCTACATCCAAGAGATCTAGGGGTTCAGAACCTCCGTTTTCTAGTCGTCTAGGTGGAGGATGCACCCAAGTGGACAAAAGCATGTTTCAGGCTGAACTCCTCCTGTTCCGCTATAGAGATCTCTTGGTCGAGCGATTCTAACTCTAGCCAGAACAGGTGAGTCTTTACAGGGCCGTCTGTAAGACGTTTATCAAACACAGTTACCTGTACTTGCTCATCAATTGGATGACTCACGATACAACTGGCCAGGTATCGTGTGTTGAGCATAGCATGCAGATGATGCTTGCCCCGCTTTAGATCCAGGAGCTCGGCTCGAGCCATGAATCCGGGACGTGGTGGATCCAATGTTTGTCTGAGCCGCGTCTTAAAGACCTCATACGACCCAAAGACGAATGGGTTGTGAAGCTTGAGCCTCAAGGCCCAAGATTTGGCACGCCCGGATAATTTGGGCATGCCAAATTTCACTTTCGTCACATCATCTCTGATACAGCGAGCTTTAATAGCGTCGTTTAACTCGACACCCATCTCAAAAGGAATTCGCCTTCGACTGCCTTAACCTAAGAGATTTCTATCTTTATGCTTTCGGGTCGACGCTGAAGCGTCGGCCCATTAGCAGCATTTACATGCTGCTGTCTCAACAGCTACAGTTGTTGAGCATCCTGTTCTCTCAACACCTCGGCGTGCTGAGAGCCTTGCTGGCAAATGCAAGGCTACAGAAGACTAAATCATCCGAATGGGTGAGCTGACGCCCGTGGATGTGCGCAATATTCATACCAAATTTCCTGAAATGGCTCTAACGTACGACTATGAACTTGACAGGTTTCAAAAAGAATGTGTTATCCATTTCTCGGGCCGTCGAGTTCGTGTTGTATGAACTCGGCTATGGCCGCATGCTTTCCATCTCTTCCCATAGTATACAGCATAGCGCCAACGGCTGGCCCGCCTTCGACCGATCATTCGTTAGATCGCACTCCATTCAATGGCACTCAAATTAAACCACATGCGTGGCGTGATAGCATTCTCGAGGGGCTGGATAGCTCCCTCCTTCTTCATCCAACATGTCCATGTTAGATGGAACGTGCGTGGGCCGTTGAACGGACTACGAAGTTCTACCAGCTGCAACGGGGCACCTTTCACTAGTACTGATCAGTACTAGTTAACCTTACACTGATTACAGTGAAGGTGAGGTGCCACGAAACTTCACGTACACCCAAAGGTTCATAGGAAGGTTTCGTGCAAAGCTAAGGGGTATTTAGCTTTAGAGGTTCAGACTAAAGCTTTACAATAAATAAACGTAAAACTGTATTGATGTATTTAGTTTCAAACATAAAAATCTTTTATCTTTACTACTGAACTGATTATATTTATATCTAACTAAGTACGGCGCCTCCTTGCGCACCGCACAATCGTGTCCTTTTACGATTGGCGGGGTTGATCTAGACTTAAAACGACCAATTAATAGAGCTAATGTCTATGCATCAAGATTACCAAATTTGGGAATATTGGAACTATTTAAGTCAAAAGTAATAAAGATGATAATTTTGTACTTCTTTATTTATTTGCTCTCATAGGAAATAATACTAAATATTCCTCTTAGATGGAATAATACTTCACACCCCGTCATTGCGAGAGCATCGAGAAATTGCGTCAGTTACAAATTGTGCTTTGCTGTATGCATGCACCAACAAGTGCTGACATCCTCATTCAGGACTTTCCCAAGATCTTGCACATAATAGTCCTTGTAAATAGACAATCTGAACCTCTTTAAAAAAACTTTCAAAGCTGTAATAATTCCGATACTTAAACTAAATAGCTCACTTCTGAGGCAAACGCTTTTTACTTAACCTTGCTTTCACATGTGTATATGTTAAGAAAAAAAAAACAGATCTTTGTCTTATTATTCAATCTTTACTATTGTCCACGCCAATATATTGTTTACAATCTATAAAGCTCGTCCGCTTCGTTTGACGTGAGGTCGAAGAGCTGCTAGTGAAATGAGTAGCGCTTCCTCGGATCGGATCGTACGACTTCCTTGTTCTGGACACGTATTCACCCACATATCAAAGAGCGTACTCGAATCCTCTCCACTCACTACAACAGTCTCGTCCGCATCCACGCACTCTTCCAGACCAGCAACGCCACCAAAAACAATCAGTGCGTGGCGAAATGTTGGCAATGAAAAGCCAGGGTCATCCACAGATAAAGTCCCCCTTTCGGACGTGCCGATTTTAAGGTCATAGCCACCAGAAAATGGACAATCTGTCCACACATTACTCAGTAAAGGGGCAAAACGCGTCGTGTAGCCCCAATACACCCCAAGTTGTTCCCGAGGTTCGGCTAGCGACACCAATGTACCCACCACTAGACCATGTCCAATATTAAAATCATTTTTCAATGTCTTCATAATTGACAATTACAAAAGCACGTACTCTTTTTTTTAAACTCTTTCGATGCTTCATCAATTTTCACAGTCACACGTATACCTGGTTGTATACGTTTGTCGACCACAACTTCTCGTGAAAGACCCACGTAGACATGGGATCCTTCCTTCTCCTTTAAAGGTCGATCAGTGACCACACCTTCGCGGTATACGCTCCACTCGTGCGCTCGCAAGTGATGCGGACAGTCTAATGGATTCAATAGACCAGCACAGCTTAGATCTGAGTGCATGGGAAAGAGAGCACGCCGCAAGTACTGAGGCGTTTCCAGGTACTGAAGAATCCGAGCCATAAACACGTGGCAGTCGTGCGCACGTTTCTTTGGTACTCCACTAGTGCTTGCAGAGGCAGCTAATTGATCGTCAAATACAATAATCTCGTCAACTTGGAAAATGACAGCAGCACGAGCGACTTGACCGGCCAAGTACGTTTTAAGCTCCTTCGTCTGAGCATTGTCGAGAATGGAGCCAGGAATGGCCATGCTCAACGTGTACGCACGTCCTTTACTATCTCGCTCAGTGTCTAATTGTTGTTGTATCTGCTGCTTTTTTTCTACTTCTCGCTGTGCTTTTACATTCACTTTCCGCTTCTTCCGAGCCTCACGTTTGAGTCTCTGAGCCTCCTCGGGGTCGATCGAGTCGTCCGACGAGCGAGTTTTAGCACTTCCATGATCCGTATGCGTTCTGGAAGCTTTCGTATCGAGATTTTCTGTCGTTTTGAGTTTACGCACAGGTTTCGGTGCAGTCAAGGCAGCTGCGTGCAGCGTCGCGAGCTCCTCGTCGCTAGACTCGCTGCTGATCATGCGTATTATTAATGGAGACGGACCACGAAGGGATTTTGACCAATAAGAGGTAGCATTTGCAAGAACGTTTCCAAAGTAGTCATCAAATGATTATTTTTACTAAACCTTCTCATAAAATAGTTTAACAATAAAGGCCCGTGTATGGGGACTACGGCCACGAAGGCACGTGAGGCCCATTCAAAGGCCAAAAGCAAGCCTAAGAATAATCGCAGTGTCCAGCACCAGAAGATTCAATCTGCTAGGATAACGGGTGTATTGGCGCTTTCTGAAAGCAAGTTAAAAACCATTCCTCCGGAGATTCTTGAGCTGTCAACGCTGCGCACGCTGGACCTTTCGAGCAATAAACTAAGCGAGTTGCCATGCGCTATGAACAGCCTCACATCGCTCAAGATGCTAAAAGTGTCCTTTAATGTCCTCGTAACGCTTCCGAATTTGTCAAAATTAAAGGCACTCACCTCGGTACGAATTGTCATTTTTTTTCGTGTGCATATATGATTGATTATATTATGAAATAGTTGGTGCTAGATGGTAATATTTTAAAAGATATTCCGCATGCTCTGCCTCCAAACTTGGCCAAACTTTCGCTTAAGGGCAATGACCTGCGTACCATACCTCAACGTGTGATCGCGTTAGGTCAATTGCAAGAGCTGGATCTGTCGGAGAATGGAATTGTGACGTTGCCTGAAACTATGAACCAGATGCAGGAGTTGGAGGAAATTAATTTAGATGGCAACAAATTAACAACTTTGCCGGCAGTTTTTGGAAGATGCAACAAGCTTAAAATTTTGTCGGCACGCCGAAATTTGCTAGCAGGGGATGTCTTGATCCAATCCATTGCTGCGGAAGTGTTGGGAGAAGGGTCGGCAGTTCAGGTGTTAAACCTCGATGGTAATTCCATAAGTAAAGAGCATTTGCAACGCATGAAGGGCTTTGACGCGTTCCTCACTCGACGGACAAAGCTTAAGAATAAAGAAGTTCATGGCGGTCTAAATTCAGATTTGAGTTTATGTGGACTAGATTAAATACACGAACTTTTTTACTTGTCCCTGTGATACTTTATTGTCGTCAAATCAATCAGTTATTTCTAATATTTGCTATATCGTGTTCATTTCAAGATTAAAAAGGTAAATAAATTGTAGTTTTCGCACATAATTAAATTTAACATAGGAAGCGAGACGACAAAACAAACAGAAGAGCGGCATTTTCACTTACATTTGCCAACTCGCACATGTCACGTCATTAAAAGCCATAGATACTCATGTCTTTCTTCTCCTCGCAACTTCTTGAACAATATCACGTCCATAAACATCCGAATCACACTTTGGCGATGCCTGCTTCTCTCCGACGGAACCTTGAGACAACGACTTTTTGTAGCCACTGCTAGGACCATTCAGCGCATGGATCTCATTAGAAATTACATCCTTTTGAAAGACCAATTTATTCTGAATCGGATCAAACACAAGCCAATCATCGGGTCGCCGTATCGTTCGATTCGCGTATTGCATTTTCACCTGTACCAATTTTGCCATTGCTTTGATACACGCGTCATTATCCACAGGTGGAAATACTGACATATTGTCAATGTTATCGCAATTCTCGTATTGTGTTTCATCTTCTGACAGTAACTCGGGCAAATCTGGCTCTGACAGCATAAATGGCAAACTGCCAGACAGAATACGTCAATAATATAAAGTTGTACGCAGCTTGATAATCCACTTACTACGTCGGTAGAACCTCAAACAATTGATGCTTTAACCAACGACACGAGAAAGAGTCGAGTAGCAGCAACCAACCTCGGTCTAGCAATCCCCAGTGCTTCGCTGCATACAAGGCGATATATACGCCTAAAAACTGCAGCGTGGGCATGCGCACACGCACCAGTGGTACAAGAGTAGTGTGCATACTGATCTCCTCGCCCAGCGTCTCTGCAAATGAAAAATGGGGGTACAGTTTGCACACGGCGAGGGCAGTTGAGCAGGCCTCGTCCATTAGATTCACCATGACACCTATGCCGGCTGCCAAGTACACGACAAACCATGGCGCGCGATAAGCAGCATTAAGGACGTGCAACATATCGTTAACGCCGAATAGCTACCGTTGGCTAGGACTGATAAATTAACGAGCGTGTATTTTCTGCTTAAGCGAACAACATTGATAAATTTTCCAATAAAAATTCTTTTGCGTCAAATTTACTGATATTTACACGGGATTTTGAGATGCATAAATAAAATTGTGGTCACGCGAAGTGTTATTAGCCAAAACTTGACATTGTGATAATGCAGTTTATTACGAAATAAAAAGATAATTTAAATTGAATTAAAATACCAAAAGCATATGAATAATGTAGTGCAACGTAATTGTAAAACGACTATAATCGTTTAATATAAAAACTATGTCGTTATTTGTAAATGCAATTCAAAAACGATATGTTTGAAATAGCTTTTGCAAAATACTATTCGGTATATATATTTTTTCGAAAAAATAAGCCGGTATAGCGACACACACCCTTCGGTATCGCCACCCCCGTTTGTTTGGTAGCGTTAAAAGAAGTTACAGATTGCTGACAAGATAAAATATTTTCAAGGAATGACAATTCTACTGCATCACAAAATCAACATTTTTTTTCCTCTAAAATCGTCTTGAGAGCCCACCCTTTAATATCGCCACCCCCGCTTATTATATCAAGAAACGGTACACACCCGTTTATCTAACTAAAAAAACGGTTTAATGTGGGATTANAAACGACCAATTAATAGAGCTAATGTCTATGCATCAAGATTACCAAATTTGGGAATATTGGAACTATTTAAGTCAAAAGTAATAAAGATGATAATTTTGTACTTCTTTATTTATTTGCTCTCATAGGAAATAATACTAAATATTCCTCTTAGATGGAATAATACTTCACACCCCGTCATTGCGAGAGCATCGAGAAATTGCGTCAGTTACAAATTGTGCTTTGCTGTATGCATGCACCAACAAGTGCTGACATCCTCATTCAGGACTTTCCCAAGATCTTGCACATAATAGTCCTTGTAAATAGACAATCTGAACCTCTTTAAAAAAACTTTCAAAGCTGTAATAATTCCGATACTTAAACTAAATAGCTCACTTCTGAGGCAAACGCTTTTTACTTAACCTTGCTTTCACATGTGTATATGTTAAGAAAAAAAAAACAGATCTTTGTCTTATTATTCAATCTTTACTATTGTCCACGCCAATATATTGTTTACAATCTATAAAGCTCGTCCGCTTCGTTTGACGTGAGGTCGAAGAGCTGCTAGTGAAATGAGTAGCGCTTCCTCGGATCGGATCGTACGACTTCCTTGTTCTGGACACGTATTCACCCACATATCAAAGAGCGTACTCGAATCCTCTCCACTCACTACAACAGTCTCGTCCGCATCCACGCACTCTTCCAGACCAGCAACGCCACCAAAAACAATCAGTGCGTGGCGAAATGTTGGCAATGAAAAGCCAGGGTCATCCACAGATAAAGTCCCCCTTTCGGACGTGCCGATTTTAAGGTCATAGCCACCAGAAAATGGACAATCTGTCCACACATTACTCAGTAAAGGGGCAAAACGCGTCGTGTAGCCCCAATACACCCCAAGTTGTTCCCGAGGTTCGGCTAGCGACACCAATGTACCCACCACTAGACCATGTCCAATATTAAAATCATTTTTCAATGTCTTCATAATTGACAATTACAAAAGCACGTACTCTTTTTTTTAAACTCTTTCGATGCTTCATCAATTTTCACAGTCACACGTATACCTGGTTGTATACGTTTGTCGACCACAACTTCTCGTGAAAGACCCACGTAGACATGGGATCCTTCCTTCTCCTTTAAAGGTCGATCAGTGACCACACCTTCGCGGTATACGCTCCACTCGTGCGCTCGCAAGTGATGCGGACAGTCTAATGGATTCAATAGACCAGCACAGCTTAGATCTGAGTGCATGGGAAAGAGAGCACGCCGCAAGTACTGAGGCGTTTCCAGGTACTGAAGAATCCGAGCCATAAACACGTGGCAGTCGTGCGCACGTTTCTTTGGTACTCCACTAGTGCTTGCAGAGGCAGCTAATTGATCGTCAAATACAATAATCTCGTCAACTTGGAAAATGACAGCAGCACGAGCGACTTGACCGGCCAAGTACGTTTTAAGCTCCTTCGTCTGAGCATTGTCGAGAATGGAGCCAGGAATGGCCATGCTCAACGTGTACGCACGTCCTTTACTATCTCGCTCAGTGTCTAATTGTTGTTGTATCTGCTGCTTTTTTTCTACTTCTCGCTGTGCTTTTACATTCACTTTCCGCTTCTTCCGAGCCTCACGTTTGAGTCTCTGAGCCTCCTCGGGGTCGATCGAGTCGTCCGACGAGCGAGTTTTAGCACTTCCATGATCCGTATGCGTTCTGGAAGCTTTCGTATCGAGATTTTCTGTCGTTTTGAGTTTACGCACAGGTTTCGGTGCAGTCAAGGCAGCTGCGTGCAGCGTCGCGAGCTCCTCGTCGCTAGACTCGCTGCTGATCATGCGTATTATTAATGGAGACGGACCACGAAGGGATTTTGACCAATAAGAGGTAGCATTTGCAAGAACGTTTCCAAAGTAGTCATCAAATGATTATTTTTACTAAACCTTCTCATAAAATAGTTTAACAATAAAGGCCCGTGTATGGGGACTACGGCCACGAAGGCACGTGAGGCCCATTCAAAGGCCAAAAGCAAGCCTAAGAATAATCGCAGTGTCCAGCACCAGAAGATTCAATCTGCTAGGATAACGGGTGTATTGGCGCTTTCTGAAAGCAAGTTAAAAACCATTCCTCCGGAGATTCTTGAGCTGTCAACGCTGCGCACGCTGGACCTTTCGAGCAATAAACTAAGCGAGTTGCCATGCGCTATGAACAGCCTCACATCGCTCAAGATGCTAAAAGTGTCCTTTAATGTCCTCGTAACGCTTCCGAATTTGTCAAAATTAAAGGCACTCACCTCGGTACGAATTGTCATTTTTTTTCGTGTGCATATATGATTGATTATATTATGAAATAGTTGGTGCTAGATGGTAATATTTTAAAAGATATTCCGCATGCTCTGCCTCCAAACTTGGCCAAACTTTCGCTTAAGGGCAATGACCTGCGTACCATACCTCAACGTGTGATCGCGTTAGGTCAATTGCAAGAGCTGGATCTGTCGGAGAATGGAATTGTGACGTTGCCTGAAACTATGAACCAGATGCAGGAGTTGGAGGAAATTAATTTAGATGGCAACAAATTAACAACTTTGCCGGCAGTTTTTGGAAGATGCAACAAGCTTAAAATTTTGTCGGCACGCCGAAATTTGCTAGCAGGGGATGTCTTGATCCAATCCATTGCTGCGGAAGTGTTGGGAGAAGGGTCGGCAGTTCAGGTGTTAAACCTCGATGGTAATTCCATAAGTAAAGAGCATTTGCAACGCATGAAGGGCTTTGACGCGTTCCTCACTCGACGGACAAAGCTTAAGAATAAAGAAGTTCATGGCGGTCTAAATTCAGATTTGAGTTTATGTGGACTAGATTAAATACACGAACTTTTTTACTTGTCCCTGTGATACTTTATTGTCGTCAAATCAATCAGTTATTTCTAATATTTGCTATATCGTGTTCATTTCAAGATTAAAAAGGTAAATAAATTGTAGTTTTCGCACATAATTAAATTTAACATAGGAAGCGAGACGACAAAACAAACAGAAGAGCGGCATTTTCACTTACATTTGCCAACTCGCACATGTCACGTCATTAAAAGCCATAGATACTCATGTCTTTCTTCTCCTCGCAACTTCTTGAACAATATCACGTCCATAAACATCCGAATCACACTTTGGCGATGCCTGCTTCTCTCCGACGGAACCTTGAGACAACGACTTTTTGTAGCCACTGCTAGGACCATTCAGCGCATGGATCTCATTAGAAATTACATCCTTTTGAAAGACCAATTTATTCTGAATCGGATCAAACACAAGCCAATCATCGGGTCGCCGTATCGTTCGATTCGCGTATTGCATTTTCACCTGTACCAATTTTGCCATTGCTTTGATACACGCGTCATTATCCACAGGTGGAAATACTGACATATTGTCAATGTTATCGCAATTCTCGTATTGTGTTTCATCTTCTGACAGTAACTCGGGCAAATCTGGCTCTGACAGCATAAATGGCAAACTGCCAGACAGAATACGTCAATAATATAAAGTTGTACGCAGCTTGATAATCCACTTACTACGTCGGTAGAACCTCAAACAATTGATGCTTTAACCAACGACACGAGAAAGAGTCGAGTAGCAGCAACCAACCTCGGTCTAGCAATCCCCAGTGCTTCGCTGCATACAAGGCGATATATACGCCTAAAAACTGCAGCGTGGGCATGCGCACACGCACCAGTGGTACAAGAGTAGTGTGCATACTGATCTCCTCGCCCAGCGTCTCTGCAAATGAAAAATGGGGGTACAGTTTGCACACGGCGAGGGCAGTTGAGCAGGCCTCGTCCATTAGATTCACCATGACACCTATGCCGGCTGCCAAGTACACGACAAACCATGGCGCGCGATAAGCAGCATTAAGGACGTGCAACATATCGTTAACGCCGAATAGCTACCGTTGGCTAGGACTGATAAATTAACGAGCGTGTATTTTCTGCTTAAGCGAACAACATTGATAAATTTTCCAATAAAAATTCTTTTGCGTCAAATTTACTGATATTTACACGGGATTTTGAGATGCATAAATAAAATTGTGGTCACGCGAAGTGTTATTAGCCAAAACTTGACATTGTGATAATGCAGTTTATTACGAAATAAAAAGATAATTTAAATTGAATTAAAATACCAAAAGCATATGAATAATGTAGTGCAACGTAATTGTAAAACGACTATAATCGTTTAATATAAAAACTATGTCGTTATTTGTAAATGCAATTCAAAAACGATATGTTTGAAATAGCTTTTGCAAAATACTATTCGGTATATATATTTTTTCGAAAAAATAAGCCGGTATAGCGACACACACCCTTCGGTATCGCCACCCCCGTTTGTTTGGTAGCGTTAAAAGAAGTTACAGATTGCTGACAAGATAAAATATTTTCAAGGAATGACAATTCTACTGCATCACAAAATCAACATTTTTTTTCCTCTAAAATCGTCTTGAGAGCCCACCCTTTAATATCGCCACCCCCGCTTATTATATCAAGAAACGGTACACACCCGTTTATCTAACTAAAAAAACGGTTTAATGTGGGATTATCGACACCCGTTTATCTACCTCTGTATTAATGAAAGTAGTGTGACGGGTGTGACTGCTCGTGGGTACATCAAAATCCGTGTCAGTTTTTTGGCGGATATTAGTGTCCAAGTTTTTGTACCCACCATGAACGCAAGCAAGCCACACCTTCCTAGTGTTTCAAGATTGTTGGCTTTCGTGCGTAAAATCTGCTCGGGTCGAGGTATTCGGTGAATAGGAGAATGACTTCGTCGGGTGCATTCATAGCAATGTGTCAACTCCTGCTGTTACACCGATGCGTCACAGCCATAACGACTTATAGTTAATAATGGCAGCATCAAAGCCTTCTCTTTTAGCGCTAGAGAAGAGGCTAAACTGCGCCCAGAACCCGTACAAGTCACTTCAAAGAGCTTGCGTTGTTGCCAAGGCCTTGCGCCGCGAGCTGACCAAGATTACGCAGTACTTTTCTGACGAAGCGAATCGTCTAAACAACCCTCTTCGTGAAGTTGACACCCTCTTCACGGAAGCTGAGCGTACCCTCCGCCAAAATCTTCCTTACACTCTGCGAGACCTCGAGAAGAAGCGTAAGACATCCAATAATCGAGCCGATTAAGTGAATTTAACTTTTCTATTTGGAATAAGTCTTGGATTTAAACATCATGGCAGTCCTATTCTATAAGCAGCTCATGGAGAGTGCTGCCAAATGGTATTAAATCAAAAGGCACGACATCAATTATGCACGTGAATGTTTACAGGTTAGACCGTGAATGTGTACGACTAATCTTAAACTTCGTCTACGTGACGATTTGAATTCAATAAGCAATCAAACTGCAAGAAATAGTTGATTACATTGCCCGGTCCCGTCAAATAATGGTGCAAATTAAAGACAAGATCATCTATTCTATCGGGGATTACGTAGTGCCATTCGACAGGAAGTCGAGTATCGCTGCTGCACCATATTAAGTCAAGCAATCATGGTCGCAATAGATTATAGACGCTCACTTCGGGACAGCATCAGGATACTTCTATGCCTCAATTAAGTGAAAAACTGCCTGCATCGTTTCCTTCGCAATTACGCCATGATCCGAAACCTATGGAGGTCGGCAATGCGCTTGGACGGTTTCAGACGAATCAACGCCAGATTTCACAGTCGTTCTGCCGCTATTGCAAGAAGTAAATACATAGTATTGAGTAGTGTTTTAAATTGCAAAACCGCAACACGGACAACACAGGTAACGTGCGTCGCAACGACAATCTTCAAGACCGCAATACAGTGTATTAATTCGACGAAGTTGACTCGGAGACCAAAGAAGTTTCTGATATTTCACACGGATTCCTTTTCGGCAACAAATCCGACGACGAGAGTCTATCCGAGGACTTGGTCATCAAAAGACGGCAAATACGGCAACAAAATACCCGGATAACGCTTAATTCTGGGGCGACATGTGGCGTCGTAAACCCAGAATTGTTGAAGCATGTTTTGGATGTGAAAACCATATAAATTAAGCGATTCGATGGTTTTAACACTATCAAAAGGCAGGTCGAAGAAGGTTTGGTCGATATTGAGTTCGAGGGACGAGACTTCGTGACGTCCGAAACCTCGCATGGTCGATGGAATCCAAACATGACATCACATTGGGTAAATCTTGGCTTTCAGCTTACGAACCAGTAATCAACTGGCAAACGCACGAAGTCGCCTTTTCAGTCATTCCAACTCTTGTTGACAAGCCGACCAGTATTTCGTTCGCTGACTTTAATCGTAAGGTGCATGATTCCGAATTTCCCAAGTATGTCGCGTTAAGATATATCAAGTCACCGAGTAGTAAGTCGTGACAGATCCTCGCATCGTTGCCCTCATCAGAATGTATTCGGACGTACTACCAAAAAAATATCGGGTAAACTTTTGCCTCATCGGCGCGTTAAATTCGAGATGACCATGAGGCGGGATGCTTAAACCAGCGACAGGCTACGCTTACTCCTATCGCGGACAGCAATAGGCACTTCCCTTGTTTGTTGACAAGAAGCTTGCCATAGGCTTTTCCATGGGTCTCCAATATTTTTTGCATCCCGAAAAAGGACCCCCACAATAGGCCATGCGCTTTCTCGCACTGAATGGGTTCGTTCCGGAAGTGCAACGCCTCTAACTCGGTGGATTATTGGCTCCCGCTACGTAAAATTTCAAATATCGGTCCAAAAATTCTTTTTGCTCGCATTGACAAGTTCTTTGATTAAATGCACGGCATGGAATTGCTTTCGTCATGGACTCGGCTCAAGGATCCCACCAGATGTGTGTTTATCCAAATACCAAACCGTACACTGAATTCGAACCAATTACGGGACTATATAATGGTGCGTCGCGCCCATGGTATAAGCCAGCCTGCCCGGTGTATGATCCCGTTTAATGCGAGTTCTGTTTAAAAAATTCCACTCCTAGTGGTCTATCCGGACGACATTTGCAGATTTTCAGCTAAACTGGAGGATCACATTCAACACCTCGCGTGCTTATCAAGGGCTCTTCGCGAACAAGATTGTTCGCACATCGTGACAAATGAAGGTTTGGCATGACCAAGGTAAGTTTTTTTGGAGTACACCGTGGCTTCTCACGGACTATTCGTCGATATGTCCAAGACGTCAACGATCTTAACGTGCGGACACCCACACCAATCAAGAAGCTCCGTAGCTTACTCGGTCTATGTGAGTACTATCGTCGCTTTATCTTTCAGTTTGCTCACGTCGTCCTACTGCTCCGTCGTCAATCGTCTGAAACAAGCCTTGCAGTCTACACCTGCTTTAAAAGCTTTTTGATTTCTCGAAGCGATTCCATTTACTACTGACGCATCCGGAGCTTGCGTCCGCGGGGTCCTCTCCCAGATATATGGTCACATTGATCATCCGGTTTGCCTTTTACATAAAAAAAAAACTAGGCACGCATGAATTAAATTGGTCTACGCACGAGAAGGAGCTCTATGCGATCATAATAGGCCTGATAAAGTGGCCCCGTTATCTACACGCGAACTAAGTTCAAGACATCGAGTAATTTGTCCTAGGACCTGCGGCTTGTCACAATGGCGTGACGATTCGAGTCGGCGCACCCTCCCGTATTGTTCCGGTGCGAAGGTCTCGCCAAGTCTACCCGGGTCCACGAGCACAGAGAAGACAGTCGCGCTAATCATCTAGCACTCGACGTAGCGATACGCGAAGTAGAAGGGGCACAGGACATCGTCCACGCGAATATGGCAACCGCACAACGGCTCGCGAATTGGTGGGGCATCTGGAAAGCTGAGCTGCACAAAGAGATCCTATTCGAGGCTCGTCGCGTCAAGCTCTGCATGACTCGGAGCTACCGACAACGGCTAGACTTCACCGGCGTTTCAGTGGAACGCAACTGGCGAAACAACGTCCGATGTAGCAGAGCAAAACATGTCCACGTGAGAAGCCCGACCCAGTGCAACTGAACAAACGCGACTTACGACGAAGATGACGACGTGAATACGTCGTAAGCTATCAGGCCCGATTTGCCGAGTGCTGGCTCAGGTAGCAGTGAGCGAATGCGAACGCCTGCTCCGACAGCACATATACTATTCGGGACAGTCGTCACGCCGTTTTTTTTCGACTCGGGTGTCCACGAGCTTTCAAGATAACACGATCCTGTTGCTGGGCGATACTGAATCGATCGCGAGCTCTTGCGAACGAGATGGCGGACGGCTGGGCAAGCATCATGCATCGACATTACGGCTCCCTAGACTGTTGCCTTCCTACCACTACGGCATGGTCTGGACGAAACGGCAGTTATCGCTCCAACCACTCTGGACGGCGTTGCTGCTGCGCTGAAGAAACTAAAGCGCGGGTCGCTTTGCGCCGTGCTCGCATGCGAAAAGCCTGATCAGGCGGTGCAAATCGCGACAATGCAGTGCTGCTTGCACCGATCCTTGCGCGGTGGCGCGAGTGCGGCGTGGTGCCGGTGTCTTTCGGAAAATACAACATACAGTGCCTCATGAAGTTGGCTACCGCGGCCTTGCCACTAGATCACAGGTTCATCGCTCGTCTGAACAGTAATTACAAGCTATTCACGAAGGTCCTCGCTAAGTGGCTCGGATTCTCGCGGAAGTTTGTGACAATAGTCGGGTGCTCTACGAGAATCCGATCTGTCCGTTCATCGTGAACGGCTTCCTGTCACGGCAGCGTACGTGTTGTGTGGGATACAACAAGGGTGCCCGATGGCTCCACTCCTGTTTATCCTCGCGCTCGACAGCCTGTACAAGGTAATTAGTGCACGCAATGAAATCGATGGGAGGAACCAAGCAGCGCAAGAAAGGTCGTGCCCGAGTTCCAAGTGCTCCCACCGCATCTACGCACCCATTAGCCATATTGGCTGAATTCGCTTTGTAGCGCAACAACATTGGCAGCATCTATTTGCGCTATGGGGTCACCTCGACGGGCACGAGCGACGGTCTTCGTGGACTCAAATGAACTCTGGCACTACGCGATAGCAACAATGGCTTACGCGATTTGAACTGAGCGGCTCCGATGCATGATACACCCGACCTTGTCGGCTAAAGCCCACCGAGCACTCACACACAGTAGTCTGCGGCTTGCGCGCTTTCGCAGCTCGACTTACCAACCCGGTGGCGGCATTCATGAGATCAGCACGGCCTTGTCATCAGGCGGACAATCAGATGTTCTCTGCCTGCTTTTTGTCAACGGAGGATCTCGCGGCAACCCGGGGCCAGGTGGCTCCGGGTCGGTGATTCTTCGAGAGCACGTTACAACGCACGGAGTGGCGATAACGTGGGTTGCGAGCATGTCGTACAGCGCGAAGACGACAACGAACAATTTTGCAGATTATAGCGGACTGGTCCATTGCTTCCGACGAGCAAAGATAACGCAGCTTCGTGTCATTGCACGAAGTGGTCTCACAGCTCCGAAAGGACCGCTCAAGCCCCAGTTTGCAGCAGTCTTTCGCGAGGCGAGAGCACTCGCAGCCAACATCGTGGTCACCAGCTGAGCTTATCACTACCACGAGCACAACAAGATGGCGGAAAGAGCAGCCAACATCGCGATGGACACTCGAGCGTCCGCTCAGGTGTTCACGCCGACGTCTTGTCACCTCGTCCGCTTGGTAAAAGATGTCTTGGACCAAGACGTCAATCACTGAATTGAGACGTTCATTGCCGCGGAAAGCGAGGAGCAGACAGGGCCATGAATGACGGCGCGCAAAAGCGCAGCGGCAACGCGACACCTTCAACGACGGCAAATAACTGCCGAGGCCTCGCAGGGACGTAAGTTTTGAGTAAGCGGCGCTGCGACAGGATCGCGGCCGAACGGATATTCTTAGGTAGGAGATCGTACCTTAATATACCTCACCTTCATCATCATCTTCAGGGGTGTCTTCAATCCCTGATGAAGTCTCGATTGAGATACCTACCTTGTTTTGGGCATCTCAGCCAGTTCAAGACTTAAGAGGCTCCATTAATAACACTTAATGGGCTTTCAACCGTAAATACAATTGAATGTTTTGCTTTGCCGACACACCATATACCTACAACCAATGTCTTTAATTATATTTTAGTGCTTATCAAAACCACGTCGCCATTAAAATTTAAGCATTTAGCATTATCATGTCGCAAGAAAAAAAGTGTTTATTTGCCGACCACTTTGTCACTAGATTCTATTCGTCTTGAGCGGATGCCAATGCGTCTTCATAAATCGTACCAGGTAGTCGTAACTGTGGCTGAAGATGTTAGACACGCTATTCTCTATAAAGCCTGTGTTACAAAGATCAGCGGTCATCCGAGCATAAGAAAATCATTTTTGGCTGTAAGCAGAAAGCACTGGGTCGTGTACATTGGGAATTGTAAAGCATGACTGCATGCCATCGGTGCTGCACCATGTTCGCCGGTGCCGGCAGACTCCTACCGGTCCCTAATTTTGGATTGTTCTTTTGCTATTTAAATACGGTAAGATAAAAACGGTGTAGACCGCCCCATCAAAAAGTGCATTCAGTACCTTGGGATATTAGCTTGCCTTAAGCACCACCGTCTAATTTGTGACGTACGTGTTGTAAACTCATAGCGCACTCGCGTCTATTTTCTCGAATTGAGATTTTAGGTTTCCGCACCGTTAACGAGAGGTATTAAAGGTGTTAGACAGCTGTATCGACACGTTGCCATCCTCAATCGATCACTTTTCAAAAACAAAAGGATTAATTCAAAAATGAAATAGCCTACCCATGATTAGAGCTAGAACTCCGGGAACGGAGTAGCTAATCCCAAGCTGAATTTGCGATAAATCATGTCCTGCCTTTCAACTGCATGGTGCGCGACATTTTTTCGCAAATGCATGCAACGTTGAGCCCCATTTCTATTTTGCGGACATGGTATGTTTGAGTGGAGGCAGGCTCGCTCGTTCACACACTGGTAAGATCTACCGCAGAAGTTGCCCCGTTTAATAAGCAAGCCACGTTGCAAAAGTAATATGACAATCTAACCATCGCCGTGATCCCGTTTAATTTGCCCGGCATCACACTGTAAGGCGGTATTCGTCTGAGTACTACTGCCGCAAAAAATGTTGGGCCAAGTCGTACAAACACATTGATGCTGATCTAGCCGAATTTATACCTTGTAAAAGTATTCATTTTAGTTGCTCCCATCGGTAAACACATTGTGTACCTAATTGCTTAACCGATTGTGACTGTTATCACCTGGAAAAAAATGATGGTGATGTCGAAGCGTTTAAGCGTCACCAAGCACATACTTCTTGCAAAGATTTCATTTCAGTTGGAATTCAATTTTGCGAAGAATGATAGCCATCTCGCCAAAATAATGAAAGGTGTGTCGCCGTCCTGAGGACACCATGGCTATCCCATTAGCCGAACAAATTTACGACCAGGTATCATCGAAGCATATGAAAGCCACAATTTAAAGTTGCCTTTTCATAACATGCCACTTGGCGTATCGACTGCAGTGACTTTGATTTGATAGGTCCACTTGTAATTATCGGTATGGACGATAGCACTCAAAGTGATTCATCCCACCATATTTATATGGCGTGGCCTTCTACCGAGGAATGGGGTAATGAGCTGGCATTGCAGCCACATTTAATATGTTTATGCGTGTTTGAGTCGGCACTTTCCGCTCGTTTCTCAAGCAAAAAAATGGGTATAAGAAAAACAATATATATTTTCTCAATAGTTTAAGGCATATAAGAACTGCTAATTGGTATATAACTTATTGCTTGGCAGAAGCATTGCCTTTTAACAGATGCACTCATTCCATGCAAAATTGATGGTCTGGCCTCAATAATAATAATGTATTGACCTATAACGTTATCAGCTTATTAAGAAACGTCAAATGATGTCTATTGCGTTCTTCAAATTTCAGATTTGCGGTTCACCTTGTGCAGCCGAAAAGACGTCCTCGTCTATTAACTGACGATCTGTCAGACTTGACTGTCGCTATTTGTTGGTCTTGCCGTAACAATTTCTGCGACGAATGTATTCTAAAAGTCGTGACTGATTTTTTAATGATACATGTCACATTTAAATAAATAATTAACAAAAATTGATTAGCCAAGTATTCTAAAGTTGATAAGTCTTGGTTAAGATCGGAGTCGTGTTTGAGAAAAACGTGAGGTTCTAGAAAAACAAATATAAGTTAATATATTGATACCATAATGGAAGAGGGTTCTAATGATACACGCATACGGTGCAAGTGTCACCCCTAAAGCAATTATATTGCTAAATTAGAGCAGGATGCATGTGTCAGCCTATATATATACACTATCCTTGTCGCCTTCAGTACTGATGCTACGCTCTGCAGTAAATGCTCCGGATCGATATATTAACGTCGCACAGTGGCTTCCATGCTCTTTCAGCCTTTAAGATGTTTTGTGCTCACAAGCGCGACCTTTACACGCAAAAATACCGTAATCGAGAGTAGTCATGTCTAATTGACTCATCAGCAATGATCCTTTCGGGACGCGTCCAAATTGAAAGAAAAGTCAGGAGATCACGCACCCTCTTTGCTGATGCAAATTTCCCATTGTCGCTGATGAGGATGTCAGCATAAAACAGTAATGTAATGAGCTATTCCCGTAACATGTTACTAAATTTTACGTACATGTTACTTTAGTAGGATGCTTACTCGAATTCGCGGGTGTAGCACGTCGCATGCTTCTGTGTTATCAATAAAAGCCAGACCTATTAATAGCCAGTAAGATATTGACAAGTAGACGTAAGACTTCCATGACGTCGGGAAGTGTCAGGCCTGGGACATGGACTCGTGGCCACGTACCTGTCATTCTCTACCACGGCCAACGTATCGGCCATTGGGGCTGGTAATCCGCCGCGTTCCCCACAGCCGCACACGGTTCCAGACTTTCCTGCGGTTCAGTGGCTAGGCTTGGATCCAGCTCACTACCCCCAAGACCTTGGCTGTCCGAGGACCCAGAGCGACATTTAGATGTCGGCGCCGTGGCGAGCCCAGCTCTCCCCCGGCCCCGACGGTCCTCCTCCCCTTCAAGCCTTGGCGTGAGGGCAATACCCGTGTCCTTGCCGTTGCCATCGTCGTAAGTTGAGTTTGCCATCCTACACATACAAACCAGTATGTTAGTATGATCCGTTGAAGGCTTTCCTCTTTTCTTGTCTTTTTCGATTAAGTGCGATTCAATCTGCTATCTGCGCGTTAAATTGAAAAATGAGGTCTGACAAGACCCGCTCTCAACCAGACCTTCGTAAACCTTCGGGTAACCCTTAAACCTCTCATATTTCATACCTTTATATTTTTGAAACTGCTTGAAACAAATATTCCAAATGTTCGAAAATTGGCATTGCAGAACTAATATTTTGGGTGGTTCACAAAATCTTGGTGTGTCCACAATAATTTTGGTCGTTTATGTATTCTATATCATTCAACTCATCTTTTCGAGCTCTAATTTAATAAAACCATTATTTTACCATGAGGCTGGGAAGTCTTTCTATACTTAGGGTTTTCAGAGTTAAATTTTACATATAGTCGGGCTTACTCAACGCTTCCTCACGTGCACGGGTAAGCCAGATAACGTCGTCTTAAGCCCGTACAAGTAACGCCGATCAATTTCCGTGATCCGATTTCGTGAGACAAAGTCCGACTTCGATCAGTTTGTTATTTTAACCGGTTCAGAGCTCGTGAGATTTAATCCTAGGCACGTCACGAATGATAACATTTCTCTAATTAAGGGGAAATCCATAAAATTATCGACACTATTGAGATTTTCAGATTGGACGATTCGGCTCGCTAAGATTCTCACTTTGACTGTTGACGGCGACCGCTGCAGTGAAAGGATTTGTAATTCTTATTATAGCAGAGGTTGCTAGCTCTCTAGTCAACGCTGCGTGTTATGCAGAATTAACTGACGCAGTGAGGACGCTTATCAATAATTGTACATTACCAAATTCGTTAGTTATCGTGTCTGTAGCACCGAAATCAAAGGATTCTGCCATTATTCTCTTGTGTTATCCGTCTTACCTCTCTGCGTTTTTATCCATCCGAGCTGATCTCTACAGCCGAAGCAGGCCAAAGCTTTTAAAATACAGGCTCTTAGTCGTCAGCTCTACTTTACGTTACCACACCTCTCAAGCACGTTCGTAACTAGCGTGAAACGACTACCCTACGCTAGAATTTTACAATTATTAACATCCTTCCTCTGCCATAAGCTACCGTCACACCCGACACGCCTTAAAACATGTTATTTAGCGAGCTTGGTTGCGGTAAGTACCTTGGCCAGCAAATCAGCTAGCATCTGCTTCGACCGCACATAATGTCGCAGCACAATTCCACGACGGGCAAAACTGCACTCAAACGTCAATATGTTTCGCCTTGATCGACCGCCTCGCCGTTAAGCTGCCGAATTGCTGCACACCTAAAGCTCTCGGGCGACCTCCGACACAATTCGGCTTCCACCAACGATGGGGATACGCCACCCTGTTCTGGCTTTCCAGCTAATCGCCATATCGTTGGAATGTATAATATCTCTATCAGAGACCTCCTGTCATTATTGTCAGCGGCGAATCGGCATCGCTGAACTTTCAAGCACAATCGATAATTTTTCATTTCGCTTGGTCTCATAAATAATTTATTGAACTCGTGCCGTTTAGGTAGCGCGTCATTCGCTTTGCAAGCTTCTAATCGTGTAGCAGTGGCTGATAGGTCTGTCCCGTCGTCTTCTGAACTGCAAGCATAATATCGGGTCACTGATACCATCATAAATGGAAGAGGGTTCTAATGATACACGCATACGGTGCAAGTGTCACCCCTAAAGCGATTATATTGCTAAATTAGAGCAGGATGCATATGTCAGCCTATATATGTACTATCCTTGTCGCCTTCAGTATTGATGCTACGCTCTGCAGTAAATGCTCCGGATCGATATATTAACGTCGCACAGTGGCTTCCATGCTCTTTCAGCCTTTAAGATGTTTTGTGCTCACAAGCGCGACCTTTACACGCAAAAATACCGTAATCGAGAGTAGTCATGTCTAATTGACTCATCAGCAATGATCCTTTCGGGACGCGTCCAAATTGAAAGAAAAGTCAGGAGATCACGCACCCTCTTTGCTGATGCAAATTTCCCATTGTCGCTGATGAGGATGTCAGCATAAAA